>NW_026780191.1:0-50163 GCF_030144855.1 Hypanus sabinus | reverse complement strand
CCACTCCCTCCAGTGGCCGGGAAGGTTAACAGCGATGTGACACTGGTCCTCCCACTACACCATCCCCCCAGGGGCCGGGAGGGGTAACAGCGATGTGACACTGGTCCTCCCAACTACACCACTCCCCCAGTGGCCGGGAGGGGTAACAGCGATGTGACACTGGTCCTCCCACTACACCACTCCCCCAGGGGCCGGGAGGGGTAACAGCGATGTGACACTGGTCCTCCCACTACACCACTCCCCCAGGGGCCTGGAGGGGTAACAGCGATGTGGTGTGGACACTGGTCCCTCCACTACACCACTCCCCCAGTGGCCGGGAGGGGTAACAGCGAATGTGGCATTCACAGCGGTTTCTGCCATTGCAACACAGGTCCCCCCCCTGTAGCACCCCCGAGAGGCCAAGAGGTGTCATTGTAACACTGGTCATCCAACCCCCTCCCACCAGATGTAGCAGCAACATGACATCTGGAATAGAAACATAGAATCATAGAAAACCTCCAGCACAATGCAGGCCCTTCGGCCCACAAAGCTGTGCCCAACATGTCCCTCCCTTAGAAATTACCCAGGGTTACCCACAGCCCTCTATTTTTCTAAGCTTCATGTACCTGTCCAGGCGTCTCTTAAAAGCCCCTATCGTATCCGCCTCCACCACCGTTGCTGGCAGCCCATTCCACGCACTCACCACTCTCTGAGTGAAAAACTTACCCCTGACATCCCCTCTGTACCTACTCCCCAGCACCTTAAACCTGTGTCCTCTTGTGGCAGCCATTTCAGCCCCGGGAAAAAGCCTCTGACTATCCACACGATCAATGCCTCTCATCATCCTGTACACCTCTATCAGGTCACCTCTCATCCTCCATCACTCCATAGAGAAAAGGCTGAGTTCACTCAACCCATTCTCATAAGGCATGCTCCCCAATCCAGGCAACGTCCTTGTCAATATCCTCTGCACCCTTTCTATGGCTTCCACATCCTTCCTGTAGTGAGGCGACCAGAACTGAGCACAGTACTCCGAGTGGGGTCTGACCAGGGTCCTATATAGCTCCCATATATATTTACGTAGGTTTCTGCCAATACTGCTCTGGGTCCTCCCAGTATACCACTCCCCCAGTGGCCAGGAGGTGTACCAACAATGTGACGTTTACATAGGTTTCTGCATTGGAACACCGGTCCTCCCACTACACCACCCCCGGGACGTGTAACCGCAGCGTGAGTTGACATTTTTCCCTGCCGGGCCACTGTAACGCCAGATTTTCATCTGCAGCGCCCCCCAAGTGTGCCTGTAACGCTTTTACACAGGGATTTTTTTCAACCGTGCCTCGTGAGGTGTGGGGACGAGGAAGGGGCTGCGGGCGGAACGGAGGGTCACTCACAGGTGCGTAGGTAGTCCACCTTGCTGTTATGGTTTCCGATCTCGACATACTTGACGTCAAACTGGTTAAGGAGGGAGGGGTAAACGCACACCCTTCTGTGGCCGACATCTGGGAGAGAGAGGGAGAACGGTGAGAGAGAGGGTGAGGGTGAGGGGGGAGAGGGGAGAGAGTGGGAAGAGAGAGTGGGGAGAGAGGGGGAAAGGGTGGGAGAGAGGGAGAAGGCAAGGGAGGGAGAGAGAGAGAGGGGTGAGAGTTAGGGCGAGGAAAGGAGAGAGAAAAAAGTGGGAGAGAGACAGTGGGGGGAGTGGTGGGAGAGAGGAAGGGGAAGGAAGTGAGAGACAGTCAGAGAGTGAGACAGGAGAGACAGAGAGAGAAGCAGAGATGAGTGAGAGGGAAGAGTGAGAGTGGTGGGGGACACAAGAGGGATAGAGAGAGGGAGAAAGGGGGGAAAGAGAGAAGGGTGAAAGGGAGGGAAGGAGATAAAGAGAAGAGGGAAGGGAGGAGACAGGGAGGGGAGAGTGGGATAAGGGTTGGGGAGAGGGCGGGGAGTGAGGGGGAAGGGAGGGGTTGATGAGGGAAAAAGAAAGGCATTAGTTTGGGGACAGAAGTCACCCGAGTGACACAGAATTGACGACAATGATCAACTATTTCGGTCGGGGGGGGCAGGGGACAGACTGAGAGCGAGGAAGAGAAATGTCGAAGGGGACCGGGGTGGGAGGAAGAGGGCTGGGCAGGAGGGGACATGCTGCGGGATTCGGTGGGGGTAAAGCTGGGGTGCGGGGTGAGGCTGCGGGAGGAACGAGGTGGAAGGTCGAGGAGAGCGGTCAGTGAGCGGGTTCAGAGGTCGGGAAGCAGGGTGAAAGGTCAGAGAGCGGGGTCGGGGGTCAGGGAGCGGGGTCGGGGGTCAGGGAGCGGGGTCGGGCAGGGACATCGGGCAGAGGCCGCCGGTTTACCTGGCGTAGGGGGCTTGAACCAGTGAGATGGCTCGGGAACGGTGATGCACTGCGCCCAGAGCCCGAGGGTCCCGTTGTATTGGGTCATGGCCCGGCTGTTGAGGAACTCGTCCCCCTTGCCACCCTCGAACTCCTCGGAGACGTTGTCCGCCCGCACCGGATTGCTCTGGTACTCGAACCAGTACGGGGTCCCCACCGCCGTGGAGAGGGTAGACAGCCGACATCAGCGCCAGGACGCTGCCGATGACCAGCGCCGTGGCAAAGTGATTGTCCAGCATCGCCAGAGGGGGTTGGGGAGCCTGGAGGAGGGTGCAGAGAGAAGGGAGGGGTATGGAGGGGGCGAGAGGGTTTAGGGGGAGGGGAGAGATGAGAGGGACAAACAGGAGAGGAGAGAGGGGAGAGGGAGGAGGGGGTGGGAGTAGGGGAGAGAGTGGAGAGAGAGTGGGGGTAGAGGGCAGGAAGAGAGGGGGAGAGGGAAGAGGGGAGGTGAAGCGAGAGAAAGGAAGGGAGATGAAAGAGACAAAGAGGAGAGGAGGGAGAGAGAGGAGGGGAGGGAGAGGGGGTGGGAGTAGGAGAGAGAGTGGAGAGAGTGTGGGGGTAGAGGGCAGGAAGAGAGGGGAGAGGAAGAGGGGAGGTGAAGCGAGAGAAAGGAAGGGGAGATGAAAGAGACAAAGAGGAGAGGAGGGAGAGAGAGGAGGGGAGGGAGGAGGGGGTGGGAGTAGGAGAGAGAGTGGAGAGAGAGTGGGGGTAGAGGGCAGGAAGAGAGGGGGAGAGGAAGAGGGGAGGTGAAGCGAGAGAAAGGAAGGGGAGATGAAAGAGACAAAGAGGAGAAGAGGGAGAGAGAGGAGGGGTACAGAGGAGAGGGGGAAGGGAGAGAGGAGAAATGTGAGTAGGGAGGGTGTGGAAGCCTGCCCCATTCTGGGGCAATAACTCCTCCTACCATCCCATCATCTTCTCAACCATCCCTCCGAATCTGGCCCTCCCCTCCTCCAAACTTAACCACTCATTCTCCTCCCTTCCCTCCAGTCCTGGCCCCTCAAACTCCTCCCGGCCCTCCCCTCACGATCCTCCTCTTTCCCTCAATGATTCCCACCCGGGGACCCCCCTCCCTGGGGCACGCGGAGGGGGAGAGACCGGTGACGTCATCGCCCTCGGCCTCCCGTGACGTCACTGTACTGACCCTCCGACCGCGCTTCTCCCTCCCGCTTCCGTGACGTCGGCCCGATCGGCCGCGCGCGACTCCCCCACTCTCCGGATGACGTCAGAATCGGCGTCCCCCCCCGGTGACGTTGCTCGCTCCTCCTGTGAGGTCAGAGCCCGGCTGCCGTGACCTCCCGTCAGTCCGTCCGAGCCCCGTCGGTGCCCGTCGCCGCACCGACCCGGCGGTGCGGCGTCATGACGTCAACGCCCCGCCCATTAAGGTCAGCCGCAACGACGGTACGTCACTTCCTCTCTCTCCCCCTCCCCCCACATGCAGCCCGTCGCCCACCCCGCCCTTTGAGGGCGATCCGTCCATACGTAACATACGTCGACAACTTGATGTCACTTACCCCGCCCAGTGAGGTCAGCTGTGGACCGGAAAAGGCAGAGACCGGGGCTCGGGAGGGCTGTAGGAATATCTGCGACGGCCCGAACGGCCTCTCCCAGGGGCTCTGACAGGATAGGAGGGTCTGGGACGGCCCGAACGGCCTCTCCCCGGGGCTCTGGCAGCATAGGAGGGTCTGGGACGGCCCGAACGGCCTCTCTCTGGGGATCTGACAGGATAGGAGGGACTGGGAAGGCCCGAACGGCCTCTCCCCGGAGGCTCTGACAGGATAGGAGGGTCTGGGACGGCCCGAACGGCCTCTCCGCGGGGCTCTGACAGGATAGGAGGGTCTGGGACGCCCCGAACGGCCTCTCCCCGGGGCTCTGACAGGATAGGAGAGTCTGGAACGGCCCGAAAGGCCTCTCCGCGGGGCTCTGACAGGATATGAGGGACTGGGAAGGCCCGAACGGCCTCTCCCCGGGGCTCTGACAGGATAGGAGGGTCTGCGACGGCCCGAATGACCTCTCCGCGGGGCTCTGACAGGATAGGAGGGTCTGGGACGGCCCGAACGGACTCTCCCCGGGGCTCTGACTATAAAGCTAAGCAGAGCTCCGATGCCATATCAAGTTCGCCGATGACCCCACCGTCAGGGCCGAATCAAAGCTGGCGATGGACCAGCACAGCGGAGGGAGATTGAAAGTCTGTCTGAGTGGTGTCACTGACTCAACGTCAGCAAGAACGAGGAGCTGACCACCGACTTCGGGAGGGGGAAACCAGGGGTCCGTGAGCCAGTCCCCATCGAGGGTCAGAGGCTTGAAATTCCTCGGTGTGATCGTTTCAGAGACCTGTCCCGGGCCCAGCACGGAGGAGCGGTCACAGAGAAACCACGGCAGCATCTCTACTTCCTCGGGAGTTTCCAAAGTCGAATAAAACTTTGACAAACTTCTACTGATGTGTGGTGGGGAGTGCATCCACAGCCTGGGGTGGGAACACCAATGCCCTGGAACGGAAAATCCTACAGAAAGTAGTGGATACGGCCCAGTCCGACACGGGTAGAGCCCTCCCCACCAGTGAGCACATCGACACGGAGCGTTGTCACAGGAAAGCAGCGTCCATCGTCAGGGACCCCCCACCACCCAGGACATGCTCTCTTCTCACTGCTGACATCAGGGAGGAGGTACAGGAGCATCAGGACCCACACCACCAGGTTCAGGGACAGTTATCACCCCTCAACCATCAGGAAGGAGGTACAGGAGCCTCAGGACCCACACCACCAGGTTCAGGGGCAGTTATCACCCCTCAACCATCAGGAATGTGGTACAGGAGCCTCAGGACCACACCACCAGGTTCAGGGACAGTTATCACCCTCAACCATCAGGAAGGAGGTACTGGAGCCTCAGGACCCACACCACCAGTTCAGGGACAGTTATCACCCCTCAACCATCAGGAAGGAGGTACAGGAGCCTAAGGACCCACACCACCAGGTTCAGGGACAGTTATCACCCCTCAACCATCAGGAAGGAGGTACAGGAGCCTCAGGACCCACACGACCAGTTCAGTGACGGTTATCACTCCTCAAACATTAGGAAGGAGGTACAGGATCCTCTGGACTCACACCACCAGGTTCAGGGACAGTTATCACCCCTCAACCATCAGGAAGGAGGTACAGGAGACTCAAGACCCACACCACCATGTTCAGGGACAGTTATCACCCCTCAACCATCAGGAAGGAGCTACAGGAGCCTCAGGACTCACACCACCAGGTTCAGGGACAGTTATCACCCCTCAACCATCAGGAAGGCTGTACAGGAGCCTCAATACCCACACCACCAGGTTCAGTGACGGTTATCACCCCTCAAACATTAGGAAGGAGGTACAGGAGCCTCAGGACCCACACCACCAGGTTCAGGGACAGTTATCACAACTCATCCATCAGGAAGGAGGTACAGGAGCCTCTGGACCCACACCACAACGTTCAGGGACAGTTATCACCCCTCAACCATCAGGAAGGAGGTACAGGAGACTCAGGACCCACACCACCAGGTTCAGGGACAGTTATCACCCCTCAACCATCAGGAAGGAGGTACAGGAGCATCAGGACCAACACCACCAGGTTCAGGGACAGTTATCACCCCTCAACCATCAGGAAGGAGGTACAGGAGCCTCAGGACTCACACCACCAGGTTCAGGGACAGGTATCACCCCTCAACCATCAGGAAGGAGGTACAGCAGCCTCAGTACCCACACTACCAGGTTCAGGGACAGTTATCACCCCTCAACCATCAGGAAGGAGTTACAGGAGCCTCAGGACCCACACAACCAGGTTCAGGGGCAGTTATCACCCCTCAACCATCAGGAGGGAGGTACTGGAGCCTCAGGACCCACACCACCAGGTTCAGGGACAGTTATCACCCCTCAACCATCAGGAAGGAGATACAGGAGCCTCGTTTGACGTTTCGGGCCGAGATCCTTCGTCAGGAACAGCTTCTTCCCCTCCGCCGTCCGATTTCTGAACCCGTTCACACCGCCTCACTGCATTTTAATTTCCGCTTCTGCACAAGCCTGTTTAATTTAACTATTTAATGACGTACAAGTATGAGATCACTGTAATTTACAGTGTTTTTCATTATGCATCACACACTCTTGCCAGCTATATTCAGACATTGGAAAGAGCGCAGAGGGAGAGTTATGGGAATGTCGCTGGGACTCGAGGGGTTGAGTTACGGAGGGAGGTCGGGCAGGTAGGGAATTCACTCCCGGGAGCGTAGGGGGGACCTGACAGAGGGGTGTAGAACCACGAGGGGGCACAGATAGGGTGAACGTGCACCGACGTTTACCCCCAGGGTCGGGGAATCTTGAACCAGAGGGTGCAGGTTTAAGGTGAGAGGGGGAAAGGGATTAAATATGGGAAACTTGTTCACCCAGAGGACAGGGACACGGATAGGAACAGTTTAGAGGGATACGGGTGGTCCGTCTGTGGAAGGAGCTGCCGGAGGAAGTGGTCGAGGCAGGTACATTAACGACACTCGGACAGGACGCGGAGAGGAAAGGTTTAGAGGGATACGGGTGGTCCGTCTGTGGAAGGAGCTGCCGGAGGAAGTGGTCGAGGCGGGTACATTAACGACACTCGGACAGGGACACGGATAGGAAAGGTTTAGAGGGATACGGGTGGTCCCTCTGTGGAAGGAGCTGCCGGAGGAAGTGGTCGAGGCAGGTACATTAACGACACTCGGACAGAGACACGGATAGGAAAGGTTTAGTGGGATACGGGTGGTCTGTCTGTGGAAGGAGCTGCCAGAGGAAGTGGTCGGGGCAGGTACATTAACGACACTCGGACAGGGACACGGATAGGAAAGGTTTAGAGGGATACGGGTGGTCCCTCTGTGGAAGGAGCTGCCGGAGGAAGTGGTCGAGGCAGGTACATTAACGACACTCGGACAGAGACACAGATAGGAAAGGTTTAGTGGGATACGGGTGGTCTGTCTGTGGAAGGAGCTGCCGGAGGAAGTGGTCGAGGCAGGTACATTAACGACACTCGGACAGGGACACCGATAGGAAAGGTTTAGAGGGATACGGGTGGTCCGTCTGTGGAAGGAGCTGCCGGAGGAAGTGGTCGGGGCAGGTACATTAACGACACTCGGACAGGGACACGGATAGGAAAGGTTTAGAGGGATACGGGTGGTCCACCTGTGGAAGGAGCTGCCTGAGGAAGTGGTCGAGGCAGGTACATTAACGACACTCGGACAGGGACACGGATAGGAAAGGTTTAGAGGGATACGGGTGGTCCGTCTGCGAAAGGAGCTGCCGGAGGAAGTGGTCGAGGCAGGTACATTAACGACACTCGGACAGGGACACTGATAGGAAAGGTTTAGAGGGATACGGGTGGTCCGTCTGTGGAAGGAGCTGCCGGAGGAAGTGGTCGGGGCAGGTACATTAACGACACTCGGACAGGGACACGGACAGGAAAGGTTTAGAGGGATACGGGTGGTCCGTCTGTGGAAGGAGCTGCCGGAGGAAGTGGTCGATGCGGGTACATTAACGACACTCGGACAGGGACACGGATAGGAAAGGTTTAGAGGGATACGGGTGGTCCGTCTGTGGAAGGAGCTGCCGGAGGGAGTGGTCGAGGCAGGTACATTAACGACACTCGGACAGGGACACGGATAGGAAAGGTTGAGAGGGATACGGGTGGTCCGTCTGTGGAAGGAGCTGCCGGAGGAAGTGGTCGATGCGGGTACATTAACGACACTCGGACAGGGACACGGATAGGAAAGGTTTAGAGGGATACGGGTGGTCCGTCTGTGGAAGGAGCTGCCGGAGGGAGTGGTCGAGGCAGGTACATTAACGACACTCGGACAGGGACACGGATAGGAAAGGTTTAGAGGGATACGGTTGGTCCGTCTGTGGAAGGAGCTGCCAGCGGAAGTGGTCGGGGCAGGTACATTAACGACACTCGGACAGGGACACTGATAGGAAAGGTTTAGAGGGATACGGGTGGTCCGTCTGTGGAAGGAGCTGCCGGAGGGAGTGGTCGAGGCAGGTACATTAACGACACTCGGACAGGGACACGGATAGGAAAGGTTTAGAGGGATACGGGTGGTCCGTCTGTGGAAGGAGCTGCCGGAGGGAGTGGTCGAGGCAGGTACATTAACGACACTCGGACAGGGACACGGATAGGAAAGGTTTAGAGGGATACGGGTGGTCCGTCTGTGGAAGGAGCTGCCGGAGGGAGTGGTCTACATCAGGCAAGTTGACGGGTCCAGGAGTTAATCTGCCCTCTCACCTGCACTGGCGTCACCCCTGCCCCACTCCCGGTGCACAGGCCGGTAAATATTTTTGCCCGACTCACATCTCTGATGCAACACGTACTTCCTTTGAGGTCGGGAACCGCACTCACATCCGGAGCTGAAACCGATGGCGAGGCTAACCCGCGGGGGCTGTTTATCAGCCAGCTGTCTGGTGGTTAACAGATCTCTCTCTCTCTCTCTCTCTCTCTCTCTCCCCCTCTCTCTGCCCTCTCTCTCCCTCTCTCTCTCTCTGTCTCTCTCTGTCTCTCTCCGTCTCTCTCCGTCTATCTCTCTCTGTCCCCCTCTCTCTCTCCCCATCTCTCTCCCCCTCTCTCTCGATCTCTCTCTCCACCCTCTCTGTCCCTCTCTCTCCCTCTCTCTGTATCTCTCTGTCTGTCTCTCTCACTCTCTGTCTCTCTCTCTCCCTCTCTGTCTCTCTCTCTCTTGCTGTCTCACTCTTTCACTCTCTTTCCCCCTCTCTCCCTCTCCCCTTTCTCTCCTCCTCTCTCTCTGTCTCTCTCCCCGTCTCTCTCTCTCTCTCTCTCTCTCTCTCACACACACACTCTCTCACTCTCTCTGACGCTCTCACCCTCACTCTCTCCTCCTCTCTCCCTCTCTCTCAGGAGGGGAGAGTGAGGGATACGAGAGGGATCTGCCACCGTAACAGTTGTAGTTACTTGCAGTGTTCCCTCTCTCTCTTCTCATAACCCTCACTCTCCCCTCTCCAATCCCTCAGAACACAGCCACCCAGAGGGAGTTTCACCCCCCTCCCCCCCCAACCCAGCACGGGCTCCTCCGATAGAGGCCAATTGGACATTGTATGTTGCTGCACGACCAGGATAGAGCTCCTGTACCTCCTTCCTGATGGTTGTGGGGTGATGACTGCCCCTGAACCTGGTGGTGTGGGTCCTGAGGCTCCTGTACCTCCTTCCTGATGGTTGAGGGGTGATAACTGCCCCTGAACCTGGTGGTGTGGGTCCTGAGGCTCCTGTACCTCCTTCCTGATGGTTGAGGGGTGATAACTGTCCCTGAACCTGGTGGTGTGCGTCCTGAGGCTCCTGTACCTCCTTCCTGATGGTTGAGGGGTGATTACAGTTCCTGAACCTGGTGGTGTGGGTCCTGAGGCTCCTGTACCTCCTTCCTGATGGTTGAGGGGTGATAACTGTCCCTGAACCTGGTAGTGTGGGTCCTGAGGCTCCTGTACCTCCTTCCTGATGGTTGAGGGGTGATAACTGTCCCTGAACCTGGTGGTTTGGGTCCTGAGGCTCCTGTACTTCCTTCCTGATGGTTGAGGGGTAATAACTTTCCCTGAACCTGGTGGTGTGAGTCCTGAGGCTCCTGTACCTCCTTCCTGATGGTTGAGGGGTGATAACTGTCCCTGAACCTGGTGGTGTGGGTCCTGAGGCTCCTGTAACTCCTTCCTGATGGTTGAGGGGTGATAACTGTCCCTGAACCTGGTGGTGTGGGTCCTGAGGCTCCTGTACCTCCTTCCTGATGGTTGAGGGGTGATAACTGTCCCTGAACCTGGTGGTGTGGGTCCTGAGGCTCCTGTACCTCCTTCCTGATGGTTGAGGGGTAATATCTGTCCCTGAATCTGGTAGTGTTGGTCCTGAGGCTCCTGTATCTCCTTCCTGATGCTTGATGGGTAATAACTGTCCCTGAACCTGGTGGTGTGGGTCCTGAGGATCCTGTACCACATTCCTGATAGTTGTGGGGTAATAACTGTCCCTGAACCGGGTGGTGTTGGTCCTGAGGCTCCTGTTCCTCCTTCCCAATGGTTGAGGGGTGATAACTGTCCCTGAACCTGTTGGTGTTGGTCCTGAGGCTCCTGTACCTCCTTCCTGATGATTGAGGGGTGATAACTGTCCCTGAACCTGGTGGTGTGAGTCATGAGGCTCGTGTACCTCCTTCCTGATGGTTGTGGGTTAATAACTGTCCCTGAACCGGGTGGTGTGGGTCCTGAGGCTCCTGTACCTCCATCCTGATGGTTGAGGGGTGATAACTGTCCCTGAACCTGGTGGTGTTGGTCCTGAGGCTCCTGTACCTCCTTCCTGATGGTTGAGGGGTGATAACTGTCCCTGAACCTGGTGGTGTGGGTCCTGAGGCTCCTGTACCTTCTTCCTGATGGTTGAGGGGTGATAACTGTCCCTGAACCTGGTGTTATGGGTCCTGAGGCTCCTGTACCTCCTTCCTGATGGTTGAGGGGTGATAACTGTCCCTGAACCTGGTGGTGTGGGTCCTGAGGCACCTGTACCTCCTTCCTGATGGTTGAGGGGTGATAACTGTCCCTGAACCTGGTAGTGTGGGTCCTGAGGCTCCTGTACCTCCTTCCTGATGGTTGAGGGGTGATAACTGTCCCTGAACCTGGTGGTTTGGGTCCTGAGGCTCCTGTACCTCCTTCCTGATGGTTGAGGGGTGATAACTGTCCCTGAACCTGGTGGTGTGGGTCTTGAGGCTCCTGTACCTCCTTCCTGATGGTTGAGGGGTAATATCTGTCCCTGAATCTGGTAGTGTTGGTCCTGAGGCTCCTGTATCTCCTTCCTGATGCTTGATGGGTAATAACTGTCCCTGAACCTGGTGGTGTGGGTCCTGAGGCTGCTGTACCTCTTTCATGATGGTTGAGGGGTGATAACTGTTCCTGAACCTGGTGGTGTGAGTCATGAGGCTCCTGTACCTCCTTCCTGATGTTTGCGGGGTAATAACTGTCCCTGAACCGGGTGGTGTGGGTCCTGAGGCTCCAGTACCTCCATCTTGATGGGTGAGGGGTAATAACTGTCCCTGAACCTGGTGGTGTGAGTCCTGAGGCTCCTGTACGTCCTTCCTGAAAGTTGAGGGGTGATAACTGTCCCTGAACCTGGTGGTGTGGGTCCTGAGGCTCCTGTACCTCCTCCCTGATGATTGAGGGGTGATAACCGTCCCTGAACCTGGTGTTATGGGTCCTGAGGCTCCTGTACCTCCTTCCTGATGGTTGAGTGGTGATAACTGTCCCTGAACCTGGTGGTGTGGGTCCTGAGGCTCCTGTACCTCCTTCCTGATGGTTGAGGGGTGATATCTGTCCCTGAATCTGTTAGTGTGAGTCCTGAGGCTCCTGTACCTCCTTCCTGATGCTTGAGGGGTGATAACTGATCCTGAACCTGGTGGTGTGGGTCCTGAGGCTCCTGTACCTCCTTCCAGATGGTTGAGGGGTGGTACCCGGCCCTGAACCTGGTGGTGTGGGTCCTGAGGCTCCTGTACCTCCTTCCTGATGGTTGGGGGGTGATAACTGTCCCTGAACCTGGTGGTGTGGGTCCTGAGGCTCCTGTACCTCCTTCCTGATGGTTGAGGGGTGATAACTGTTCCTGAACCTGGTGGTGTGAGTCATGAGGCTCCTGTACCTCCTTCCTGATGTTTGCGGGGTAATAACTGTCCCTGAACCGGGTGGTGTGGGTCCTGAGGCTCCAGTACCTCCATCCTGATGGGTGAGGGGTAATAACTGTCCCTGAACCTGGTGGTGTGAGTCCTGAGGCTCCTGTACGTCCTTCCTGAAAGTTGAGGGGTGATAACTGTCCCTGAACCTGGTGGTGTGGGTCCTGAGGCTCCTGTACCTCCATCCTGATGATTGAGGGGTGATAACCGTCCCTGAACCTGGTGTTATGGGTCCTGAGGCTCCTGTACGTCCTTCCTGATGTTTGCGGGGTAATAACTGTCCCTGAACCGGGTGGTGTGGGTCCTGAGGCTCCTGTACCTCCTCCCTGATGATTGAGGGGTGATAACCGTCCCTGAACCTGGTGTTATGGGTCCTGAGGCTCCTGTACCTCCTTCCTGATGGTTGAGTGGTGATAACTGTCCCTGAACCTGGTGGTGTGGGTCCTGAGGCTCCAGTACCTCCTTCCTGATGGTTGAGGGGTAATATCTGTCCCTGAATCTGTTAGTGTGAGTCCTGAGGCTCCTGTACCTCCTTCCTGATGCTTGAGGGGTGATAACTGATCCTGAACCTGGTGGTGTGGGTCCTGAGGCTCCTGTACCTCCTTCCTGATGTTTGGGGGGTGATAACTGTCCCTGAACCTGGTGGTGTGGGTCCTGAGGCTCCTGTACCTCCTTCCTGATGGTTGAGGGGTGATAACTGTCCCTGAATCTGGTGGTGTGGGTCCTGAGGCTCCTGTACCTCCTTCCTGATGGTTGAGGGGTGATAACTGTCCCTGAATCTGGTGGTGTGGGTCCTGAGGCTCCTGTACCTCCTTCCTGATGGTGGAGGGGTGATAACTGTCCCTGAACCTGATGGTGTGGGTCCTGAGGCTCCTGTACCTCCTTCCTGATGGTTGAGGGGTGATAACTGTCCCTGAACCTGGTGGTTTGGGTCCTGAGGCTCCTGTACCTCCTTTCTGATGGTTGAGGGATGATAACTGTCCCTGAACCTGGTGGTGTGGGTCCTGAGGCTGCTGTACCTCTTTCATGATGGTTGAGGGGTGATAACTGTTCCTGAACCTGGTGGTGTGAGTCATGAGGCTCCTGTACCTCCTTCCTGATGTTTGCGGGGTAATAACTGTCCCTGAACCGGGTGGTGTGGGTCCTGAGGCTCCAGTACCTCCATCCTGATGGGTGAGGGGTAATAACTGTCCCTGAACCTGGTGGTGTGAGTCCTGAGGCTCCTGTACGTCCTTCCTGAAAGTTGAGGGGTGATAACTGTCCCTGAACCTGGTGGTGTGGGTCCTGAGGCTCCTGTACCTCCTCCCTGATGATTGAGGGGTGATAACCGTCCCTGAACCTGGTGTTATGGGTCCTGAGGCTCCTGTACCTCCTTCCTGATGGTTGAGTGGTGATAACTGTCCCTGAACCTGGTGGTGTGGGTCCTGAGGCTCCTGTACCTCCTTCCTGATGGTTGAGGGGTGATATCTGTCCCTGAATCTGTTAGTGTGAGTCCTGAGGCTCCTGTACCTCCTTCCTGATGCTTGAGGGGTGATAACTGATCCTGAACCTGGTGGTGTGGGTCCTGAGGCTCCTGTACCTCCTTCCAGATGGTTGAGGGGTGGTACCCGGCCCTGAACCTGGTGGTGTGGGTCCTGAGGCTCCTGTACCTCCTTCCTGATGGTTGGGGGGTGATAACTGTCCCTGAACCTGGTGGTGTGGGTCCTGAGGCTCCTGTACCTCCTTCCTGATGGTTGAGGGGTGATAACTGTTCCTGAACCTGGTGGTGTGAGTCATGAGGCTCCTGTACCTCCTTCCTGATGTTTGCGGGGTAATAACTGTCCCTGAACCGGGTGGTGTGGGTCCTGAGGCTCCAGTACCTCCATCCTGATGGGTGAGGGGTAATAACTGTCCCTGAACCTGGTGGTGTGAGTCCTGAGGCTCCTGTACGTCCTTCCTGAAAGTTGAGGGGTGATAACTGTCCCTGAACCTGGTGGTGTGGGTCCTGAGGCTCCTGTACCTCCATCCTGATGATTGAGGGGTGATAACCGTCCCTGAACCTGGTGTTATGGGTCCTGAGGCTCCTGTACGTCCTTCCTGATGTTTGCGGGGTAATAACTGTCCCTGAACCGGGTGGTGTGGGTCCTGAGGCTCCTGTACCTCCTCCCTGATGATTGAGGGGTGATAACCGTCCCTGAACCTGGTGTTATGGGTCCTGAGGCTCCTGTACCTCCTTCCTGATGGTTGAGTGGTGATAACTGTCCCTGAACCTGGTGGTGTGGGTCCTGAGGCTCCAGTACCTCCTTCCTGATGGTTGAGGGGTAATATCTGTCCCTGAATCTGTTAGTGTGAGTCCTGAGGCTCCTGTACCTCCTTCCTGATGCTTGAGGGGTGATAACTGATCCTGAACCTGGTGGTGTGGGTCCTGAGGCTCCTGTACCTCCTTCCTGATGTTTGGGGGGTGATAACTGTCCCTGAACCTGGTGGTTTGGGTCCTGAGGCTCCTGTACCTCCTTCCTGATGATTGAGGGGTGATAACTGTCCCTGAACCTGGTGGTGTGAGTCATGAGGCTCGTGTACCTCCTTCCTGATGGTTGTGGGTTAATAACTGTCCCTGAACCGGGTGGTGTGGGTCCTGAGGCTCCTGTACCTCCATCCTGATGGTTGAGGGGTGATAACTGTCCCTGAACCTGGTGGTGTTGGTCCTGAGGCTCCTGTACCTCCTTCCTGATGGTTGAGGGGTGATAACTGTCCCTGAACCTGGTGGTGTGGGTCCTGAGGCTCCTGTACCTTCTTCCTGATGGTTGAGGGGTGATAACTGTCCCTGAACCTGGTGTTATGGGTCCTGAGGCTCCTGTACCTCCTTCCTGATGGTTGAGGGGTGATAACTGTCCCTGAACCTGGTGGTGTGGGTCCTGAGGCACCTGTACCTCCTTCCTGATGGTTGAGGGGTGATAACTGTCCCTGAACCTGGTAGTGTGGGTCCTGAGGCTCCTGTACCTCCTTCCTGATGGTTGAGGGGTGATAACTGTCCCTGAACCTGGTGGTTTGGGTCCTGAGGCTCCTGTACCTCCTTCCTGATGGTTGAGGGGTGATAACTGTCCCTGAACCTGGTGGTGTGGGTCTTGAGGCTCCTGTACCTCCTTCCTGATGGTTGAGGGGTAATATCTGTCCCTGAATCTGGTAGTGTTGGTCCTGAGGCTCCTGTATCTCCTTCCTGATGCTTGATGGGTAATAACTGTCCCTGAACCTGGTGGTGTGGGTCCTGAGGCTGCTGTACCTCTTTCATGATGGTTGAGGGGTGATAACTGTTCCTGAACCTGGTGGTGTGAGTCATGAGGCTCCTGTACCTCCTTCCTGATGTTTGCGGGGTAATAACTGTCCCTGAACCGGGTGGTGTGGGTCCTGAGGCTCCAGTACCTCCATCCTGATGGGTGAGGGGTAATAACTGTCCCTGAACCTGGTGGTGTGAGTCCTGAGGCTCCTGTACGTCCTTCCTGAAAGTTGAGGGGTGATAACTGTCCCTGAACCTGGTGGTGTGGGTCCTGAGGCTCCTGTACCTCCTCCCTGATGATTGAGGGGTGATAACCGTCCCTGAACCTGGTGTTATGGGTCCTGAGGCTCCTGTACCTCCTTCCTGATGGTTGAGTGGTGATAACTGTCCCTGAACCTGGTGGTGTGGGTCCTGAGGCTCCTGTACCTCCTTCCTGATGGTTGAGGGGTGATATCTGTCCCTGAATCTGTTAGTGTGAGTCCTGAGGCTCCTGTACCTCCTTCCTGATGGTTGAGGGGTGATAACTGATCCTGAACCTGGTGGTGTGGGTCCTGAGGCTCCTGTACCTCCTTCCAGATGGTTGAGGGGTGGTACCCGGCCCTGAACCTGGTGGTGTGGGTCCTGAGGCTCCTGTACCTCCTTCCTGATGGTTGGGGGGTGATAACTGTCCCTGAACCTGGTGGTGTGGGTCCTGAGGCTCCTGTACCTCCTTCCTGATGGTTGAGGGGTGATAACTGTTCCTGAACCTGGTGGTGTGAGTCATGAGGCTCCTGTACCTCCTTCCTGATGTTTGCGGGGTAATAACTGTCCCTGAACCGGGTGGTGTGGGTCCTGAGGCTCCAGTACCTCCATCCTGATGGGTGAGGGGTAATAACTGTCCCTGAACCTGGTGGTGTGAGTCCTGAGGCTCCTGTACGTCCTTCCTGAAAGTTGAGGGGTGATAACTGTCCCTGAACCTGGTGGTGTGGGTCCTGAGGCTCCTGTACCTCCATCCTGATGATTGAGGGGTGATAACCGTCCCTGAACCTGGTGTTATGGGTCCTGAGGCTCCTGTACGTCCTTCCTGATGTTTGCGGGGTAATAACTGTCCCTGAACCGGGTGGTGTGGGTCCTGAGGCTCCTGTACCTCCTCCCTGATGATTGAGGGGTGATAACCGTCCCTGAACCTGGTGTTATGGGTCCTGAGGCTCCTGTACCTCCTTCCTGATGGTTGAGTGGTGATAACTGTCCCTGAACCTGGTGGTGTGGGTCCTGAGGCTCCAGTACCTCCTTCCTGATGGTTGAGGGGTAATATCTGTCCCTGAATCTGTTAGTGTGAGTCCTGAGGCTCCTGTACCTCCTTCCTGATGCTTGAGGGGTGATAACTGATCCTGAACCTGGTGGTGTGGGTCCTGAGGCTCCTGTACCTCCTTCCTGATGTTTGGGGGGTGATAACTGTCCCTGAACCTGGTGGTGTGGGTCCTGAGGCTCCTGTACCTCCTTCCTGATGGTTGAGGGGTGATAACTGTCCCTGAATCTGGTGGTGTGGGTCCTGAGGCTCCTGTACCTCCTTCCTGATGGTTGAGGGGTGATAACTGTCCCTGAATCTGGTGGTGTGGGTCCTGAGGCTCCTGTACCTCCTTCCTGATGGTGGAGGGGTGATAACTGTCCCTGAACCTGATGGTGTGGGTCCTGAGGCTCCTGTACCTCCTTCCTGATGGTTGAGGGGTGATAACTGTCCCTGAACCTGGTGGTTTGGGTCCTGAGGCTCCTGTACCTCCTTTCTGATGGTTGAGGGATGATAACTGTCCCTGAACCTGGTGGTGTGGGTCCTGAGGCTGCTGTACCTCTTTCATGATGGTTGAGGGGTGATAACTGTTCCTGAACCTGGTGGTGTGAGTCATGAGGCTCCTGTACCTCCTTCCTGATGTTTGCGGGGTAATAACTGTCCCTGAACCGGGTGGTGTGGGTCCTGAGGCTCCAGTACCTCCATCCTGATGGGTGAGGGGTAATAACTGTCCCTGAACCTGGTGGTGTGAGTCCTGAGGCTCCTGTACGTCCTTCCTGAAAGTTGAGGGGTGATAACTGTCCCTGAACCTGGTGGTGTGGGTCCTGAGGCTCCTGTACCTCCTCCCTGATGATTGAGGGGTGATAACCGTCCCTGAACCTGGTGTTATGGGTCCTGAGGCTCCTGTACCTCCTTCCTGATGGTTGAGTGGTGATAACTGTCCCTGAACCTGGTGGTGTGGGTCCTGAGGCTCCTGTACCTCCTTCCTGATGGTTGAGGGGTGATATCTGTCCCTGAATCTGTTAGTGTGAGTCCTGAGGCTCCTGTACCTCCTTCCTGATGCTTGAGGGGTGATAACTGATCCTGAACCTGGTGGTGTGGGTCCTGAGGCTCCTGTACCTCCTTCCAGATGGTTGAGGGGTGGTACCCGGCCCTGAACCTGGTGGTGTGGGTCCTGAGGCTCCTGTACCTCCTTCCTGATGGTTGGGGGGTGATAACTGTCCCTGAACCTGGTGGTGTGGGTCCTGAGGCTCCTGTACCTCCTTCCTGATGGTTGAGGGGTGATAACTGTTCCTGAACCTGGTGGTGTGAGTCATGAGGCTCCTGTACCTCCTTCCTGATGTTTGCGGGGTAATAACTGTCCCTGAACCGGGTGGTGTGGGTCCTGAGGCTCCAGTACCTCCATCCTGATGGGTGAGGGGTAATAACTGTCCCTGAACCTGGTGGTGTGAGTCCTGAGGCTCCTGTACGTCCTTCCTGAAAGTTGAGGGGTGATAACTGTCCCTGAACCTGGTGGTGTGGGTCCTGAGGCTCCTGTACCTCCATCCTGATGATTGAGGGGTGATAACCGTCCCTGAACCTGGTGTTATGGGTCCTGAGGCTCCTGTACGTCCTTCCTGATGTTTGCGGGGTAATAACTGTCCCTGAACCGGGTGGTGTGGGTCCTGAGGCTCCTGTACCTCCTCCCTGATGATTGAGGGGTGATAACCGTCCCTGAACCTGGTGTTATGGGTCCTGAGGCTCCTGTACCTCCTTCCTGATGGTTGAGTGGTGATAACTGTCCCTGAACCTGGTGGTGTGGGTCCTGAGGCTCCAGTACCTCCTTCCTGATGGTTGAGGGGTAATATCTGTCCCTGAATCTGTTAGTGTGAGTCCTGAGGCTCCTGTACCTCCTTCCTGATGCTTGAGGGGTGATAACTGATCCTGAACCTGGTGGTGTGGGTCCTGAGGCTCCTGTACCTCCTTCCTGATGTTTGGGGGGTGATAACTGTCCCTGAACCTGGTGGTGTGGGTCCTGAGGCTCCTGTACCTCCTTCCTGATGGTTGAGGGGTGATAACTGTCCCTGAATCTGGTGGTGTGGGTCCTGAGGCTCCTGTACCTCCTTCCTGATGGTTGAGGGGTGATAACTGTCCCTGAATCTGGTGGTGTGGGTCCTGAGGCTCCTGTACCTCCTTCCTGATGGTGGAGGGGTGATAACTGTCCCTGAACCTGATGGTGTGGGTCCTGAGGCTCCTGTACCTCCTTCCTGATGGTTGAGGGGTGATAACTGTCCCTGAACCTGGTGGTTTGGGTCCTGAGGCTCCTGTACCTCCTTTCTGATGGTTGAGGGATGATAACTGTCCCTGAACCTGGTGGAGTGGGTCCTGAGGCTCCTGTACCTCCTTTCTGATGGTTGAGGGGTGATAACTGTCCCTGAACCTGGTGGTTTGGGTCCTGAGGCTCCTGTACCTCCTTTCTGATGGTTGAGGGATGATTACTGTCCCTGAACCTGGTGGTGTGGGTCCTGAGGCTCCTGTACCTCCTTCCTGATTGTTGAGGGGTGATAACTGTCCCTGAACCTGGTGGTTTGGGTCCTGAGGCTCCTGTACCTCCTTCCTGATGGTTGAGGGGTGATAACTGTCCCTGCACCTGGTGGTTTGGGTCCTGAGGCTCCTGTACCTCCTTCCTGATGGTTGAGGGGTGATAACTGTCCCTGCACCTGGTGGTGTGGGTCCTGAGGCTCCTGTACCTCCTTCCTGATGGTTGAGGGTGATAACTGTTCCTGAACCCGGTGGTGTGGGTCCTGAGGCTCCTGTACCTCCTTCCTGATGGTTGAGGGGTGATAACTGTCCCTGAACCTGGTGGTGTGGGTCCTGATGCTCCTGTACCTCCTTCCTGATGTCAGCAGTGAGGAGAGAGCATGTCCTGGGTGGTGGGGGTCCCTGGCGATGGACTGGATGGTGTCTTGTTCAGTTATCGCCTTTTGAAGACATGGTCTGGCTCGGTCCTCCTGATGGGCTCCTCCTGACCTTTCAACCCAATGTCTGTTAGCTCGAACCCAACGCTCTAAACTGAAGGTTTTCAGCAAAGTGAAAACGTCACCATTTACAAGCCAGAGATTCCCTTTCTGCATTGCAGAGATAGGAAATGTATCGAATATAAAAGCATGGATTTAGGGTCCAGAGGAGGCTAAAAAGAATTACTCTGATATTGTTCCACTATTTTCTAGAACAGAGTGATCTAGGAATAACGGTGCATAGTTCCCTGAAGGTGGAATCTCATGCGGACAGGGTGGTGACAAAGGCTTTTGCGATGCTGGCCTTTATAAATCAGAGCATTGAGTATAGGAGTTGGGATGTGATGTTCAAATTGTACAAGGCGTTGGTGAGGGCAAATTTGCAGTATTGTATACAATTCTGGGTACCGAAATATAGGAAAGATGTCAACAAAATAGAGAGAGTACAGAGGAGATTTACTAGAATGTTACCTGGGTTTCAGCACCTAAGTCACAGGGAAAGGCTGAACAAGTTAGGTCTTTATTCTTTGGAGCGTAGAAGGTTGAGGGGGGGAGATATGATAGAGGTATTTAAAATTATGAGGGGGACAGATAGAGTTGACGTGGATAGGCTTTTTCCATTGAGAGTAGGGGAGATTCAAACAAGAGGACGTGAGTTGAGAGTTAGGGGGCAAAAGTTTAGGGGTAACACGAGGGGGAACTTCTTTACTCAGAGAGTGGTAGCTGTGTGGAACGAGCTTCCAGTAGAAGTGGTAGAGGCAGGTTCGGTATTGTCATTTAAAGTAAAATTGGATAGGTTTGTGGACAGGAAAGGAATGGAGGGTTATGGGCTGAGTGCGGGTAGGTGGGACTAGGTGAAAGTAAGCGTTTGGCACGGACTAGAAGGGCCAAGATGGCTTGTTTCCCTGTTGTAATTGTTATATGGGTATATTCTTGCGGGCAGATTTACTAGAGTGGTTTAATCTACGATTGGAACGGGAACATAGGTAACTTCCGGTTCGGCGAGCTGACAGATCACTAACCCGAAATTACAGGAGGTCACGATAACGCGATTCAACGGTCGGGAGTTACGGTCCTTCATTCGACTGTATGGACAGCAGAGGACACAGATAGAGTGGATGTGGAGAGGATGTTTCCTGTAGTGGGGGAGTCTGGGACCAGAGGACACAGATAGAGTGGATGTGGAGAGGATGTTTCCTGTAGTGGGGGAGTCTGGGACCAGAGGACACAGATAGAGTGGATGTGGAGAGAATGAGAGGGACAGGGGTTCAGGAGGGAGATGTACAGAGAGAGGGGGGAGAGAGAGGAACACGGGTTTAGGAGGGAGATGTCCAGAGAGAGGGGAGAGAGGGACAGATGTTCAGATGGAGATGTATAGAGAGAGGGACAGGGATTCAGGAGGGAGATGTGCAGAGAGAGGGAGAGAGAGAGGGACAGGGGTTCAGGAGGGAGATGTACAGAGAGAGGGACAGGGGTTCAGGAGGGAGAGATACAGAGTGTGAGAGAGGGACAGGGGTTCAGGAGGGAGATGTACAGAGAGAGGGACAGGGGCTCAGGGGGGAAATGTACAGAGAGAGGGAGAGAGAGTGGGACAGGGGTTCAGGAGGGAGATGTTCAGAGAGAGGGAGAGAAAGAGAGGGACAGGGATTCAGGAGGGAGATGAGCAGAGAGAGGGAGAGAGAGAGGGACAGGGGATCAGGAGGGAGATGTACAGAGAGAGGGACAGGGGTTCAGGAGGGAGATGTACAGAGTGAGAGAGATAGAGGGACAGGGGTTCAGGAGGGAGATGTACAGGGAGAGAGAGGGACAGGGGTTCGAGAGGGACAGGGGTTCAGGAGGGAGATGTACAGGGAGGGGGACAGGGGTTCAGGAGGGAGATGTAAAGAGAGAAGGGAGAGAGAGGGCCAGGCGTTCAGGAGGGAGATGTACAGAGAGGGGGACAGGTGTTCAGGAGGGAGATGTACAGAGAGAGGGAGAGAGAGTGGGACAGGGGTTCAGGAGGGAGATGTACAGAGAGAGGGGAGAGAGGGACAGGGGTTCAGGAGGGAGATGTACAGATAGTGAGAGAGAGAGAGAGAGAGACAGGGGTTCAGGAGGGAGATGTACAGAGAGAGGGGGAGAGAGAGGGACAGGGGTCAGGAGGGAGATGTACAGAGAGAGGGGAGAGAGGGACAGAGGTCCAGGAGGGAGATGTACAGAGCGATGGACAGAGGTTCAGGAGGGAGATGTACAGAGAGAGGGAGAGAGAGAGAGAGTGACGGGTTCAGGAGGGAGATGTACAGAGAGAGGGGAGAGAGAGGGACAGGGGTTCAGGAGGGAGATGTACAGAGGGGAGAGAGAGAGGGACAGGGGTTCAGGAGGGAGATGTACAGAGAGAGGGAGAGAGAGAGGGACAGGGGTTCAGGAGGGAGATGTACAGAGAGATGGGAGAGAGAGGGACAGGGGTTCAGGAGAGAGATGTACAGAGGGGAGAGAGAGAGGGACGGGTTCAGGAGGGAGATGTACAGAGGGGAGAGAGAGAGGGACAGGGGTTCAGGAGGGAGATGTACAGAGAGAGGGGAGAGAGAGGGACAGGGGTTCAGGAGGGAGATGTACAGAGAGAGGGGAGAGAGAGAGACAGGGGTTCAGGAGGGAGATGTACAGAGAGAGGGGAGAGAGGGACAGGGGTTCAGGAGGGAGATGTACAGAGAGAGGGGAGAGAGAGAGAGGGGTTCAGGAGGGAGATGTACAGAGAGGGGAGAGAGAGGGACAGGGGTTCAGGAGGGAGATGTACAGAGAGAGGGGAGAGAGAGAGACAGGGGTTCAGGAGGGAGATGTACAGAGAGAGGGGAGAGAGAGGGACAGGGGTTCAGGAGGGAGATGTACAGAGGGGAGAGAGAGAGGGACAGGGGTTCAGGAGGGAGATGTACAGAGAGAGGGAGAGAGAGAGGGACAGGGGTTCAGGAGGGAGATGTACAGAGAGATGGGAGAGAGAGGGACAGGGGTTCAGGAGAGAGATGTACAGAGGGGAGAGAGAGAGGGACAGGGGTTCAGGAGGGAGATGTACAGAGAGAGGGGAGAGAGAGGGACAGGGGTTCAGGAGGGAGATGTACAGAGAGAGGGACAGGGGTTCAGGAGGGAGATGTACAGAGAGAGGCAGAGAGAGAGGACAGGGGTTCAGGAGGGAGATGTCCAGAGAGAGGGGAGAGAGAGAGGGACAGGGGTTCAGGAGGGAGATGTACAGAGAGAGGGGAGAGAGAGAGGGACAGGGGTTCAGGAGGGAGATGTACAGAGGGGAGAGACAGAGGGACAGGGGTTCAGGAGGGAGATGTACAGAGAGAGGGGAGAGAGAGGGACAGGGGTTCAGGAAGGAGATGTACAGAGAGAGGGGAGAGAGAGGGACAGGGGTTCAGGAGGGAGATGTCCAGAGAGAGGGGAGAGAGGGAAAGAGGTTCAGAGGGAGATGTACAGAGAGGGACAGGGGTTCAGTAGGGAGATGTACAGAGAGAGGGGAGAGAGAGGGACAGGGGTTCAGGAGGGAAATATACAGAGAGAGGGGAGAGAGGGGGACAGGGGTTCAGGAGGGAGATATACAGAGAGACGGAGAGAGAGAGAGAGTGACATGGGTTCAGGAGGGAGATGTACAGAGAGAGGGAGAGAGAGAGAGAGGGACAGGGGTTCAGGAGGGAGATGTACAGACAGAGGGACAGGGGTTCAGGAAGGAGATGTACAGAGAGGGGAGAGTGAGAGGGACAGGGATTCAGGAGGGAGAAGCAAAGAGAGAGGGAGAGAGAGGGACAGGGGTTCAGGAGGGAGATGTACAGAGGGGAGAGACAGAGGGACAGGGGTTCAGGAGGGAGATGTACAGAGAGAGGGGAGAGAGAGGGACAGGGGTTCAGGAAGGAGATGTACAGAGAGAGGGGAGAGAGAGGGACAGGGGTTCAGGAGGGAGATGTCCAGAGAGAGGGGAGAGAGGGAAAGAGGTTCAGAGGGAGATGTACAGAGAGGGACAGGGGTTCAGGAGGGAGATGTACAGAGAGAGGGGAGAGAGAGGGACAGGGGTTCAGGAGGGAAATATACAGAGAGAGGGGAGAGAGGGGGACAGGGGTTCAGGAGGGAGATATACAGAGAGACGGAGAGAGAGAGAGAGTGACATGGGTTCAGGAGGGAGATGTACAGAGAGAGGGACAGGGGTTCAGGAGGGAGATGTACAGAGAGGGGAGAGTGAGAGTGACATGGGTTCAGGAAGGAGATGAACAGAGAGAGGGAGAGAGAGGGGTACAGGAGTTCAGGAGGGAGATGTACAGAGAGATGAGCGAGGGACGTGCTCAGGAGGGAGATGTGCAGAGAGAGGGAGAGAGAGAGGTACAGGAGTTCAGGAGGGAGATGTCCAGAGAGAGTGGAGAGAGAGGGACAGGGGTTCAGGAGGGAGATGTACAGAGAGAGGGAGAGAGAGGGACAGGGGTTCAGGAAGGAGATGTACAGAGAGGGGAGAGTGAGAGGGACAGGGATTCAGGAGGGAGATGTACAGAGAGAGGGGAGAGAGGGAAAGAGGTTCAGAGGGAGATGTACAGAGAGAGGGACAGGGGTTCAGGAGGGAGATGTACAGAGCGAGGGGAGAGAGGGACAGGGGTTCAGGAGGGAGATGAACAGAGAGAGGGAGAGAGAGGAGGACAGGGTTTCAGGAGGGAGATGTACAGAGCGAGGGGAGAGAGGGGCAGGGGTTCAGGAGGGAGATGAACAGAGAGAGGGAGAGAGAGGAGGACAGGGTTTCAGGAGGGAGATGTAAAGAGAGAGAGGAGAGAGAGGGACAGGGGTTCAGGAGGGAGATGTACAGAGCGAGGGGAGAGAGGGGCAGGGGTTCAGGAGGGAGATGTACAGAGAGAGGGAGAGAGGGACAGGGGTTCAGGAGGGAGATGAACAGAGAGAGGGAGAGAGAGGAGGACAGGATTTCAGGAGGGAGATGTACAGAGCGAGGGGAGAGAGGGGCAGGGGTTCAGGAGGGAGTTCTACAGAAAGAGGGAGAGAGAGGGGGACAGGGGTCCAGGAGGGAGATGTACAGAGAGAGGGGAGAGAGGGACAGGGGTTCAGGAGGGAGAAGAACAGAGAGAGGGAGAGAGAGGGACAGTGGTTCAGGAGGGAGGTGTAGAGAGAGTGATGGGGGTACAGGAGGGAGATGTAAAGAGAGAGGGAGAGAGAGAGGGACAGGGGTTCAGGAAGGAGATGAACAGAGAGTGGGACATGGGTTCAGGAGGGAGATGTACAGAGAGAGGGGAGAGAGAGGGACAGGGGTTCAGGAGGGAGATGTACAGAGAGGGGGAGAGACAGAGAGAGTGACGGGTTCAGGAGGGAGATGTATAGAGAGAGGGGGGAGAGAGAGGGACAGGTGTTCTGGACGGAGATTTACAGAGAGAGGGAGAGAGGGACAGGTGTTCAGGAGGGAGATGTACAGAGAGAGGGGAGAGACGGACAGGGTTTCAGGAGTGAGATGTACAGAGAGAGGGGAGAGAGAGGGACAGGGATTCAGGAGGGAGATGTGCAGAGAGAGGGACAGGGGTTCAGGAGGGAGATGTACAGAGTGAGAGAGATAGAGGGACAGGGGTTCAGGAGGGAGATGTACAGAGAGAGGGGAGAGAGAGGGACAGGGGTTCAGGAGGGAGATGTACAGAGAGAGGGAGAGACAGAGAGAGTGACGGGTTCAGGAGGGAGATGTATAGAGAGAGGGGAGATAGAGAGGGACAGGTGTTCTGGACGGAGATTTACAGAGAGAGGGAGAGAGGGACAGGTGTTCAGGAGGGAGATGTACAGAGAGAGGGGAGAGACGGACAGGGTTTCAGGAGTGAGATGTACAGAGTGAGGGGAGAGAGAGGGACAGGGGTTCAGGTGGGAGTTGTACAGAGTGAGGGGAGAGAGAGGGACAGGGCTTCAGGTGGGAGTTGTACAGAGAGAGGGAGAGAGAGACGGACAGGGGTTCAGGAGGGAGATGTGCAGAGAGAGGGAGAGAGAGGGACAGGGGTTCAGGAGGGAGATGTACAGAGAGAGGGACAGGGGTTCAGGAGGGAGATGTACAGAGTGAGAGAGATAGAGGGACAGGGGTTCAGGAGGGAGATGTACAGAGAGAGGGAGAGAGAGAGGGACAGGGGTTCAGGAGAGAGATGTACAGAGAGGGGAGAGAGAGAGGGACAGGGGTTCAGGAAGGAGATGTACAGAGAGGGGAGAGAGAGAGGGACAGGGGTTCAGGAAGGAGATGTACAGAGAGGGGAGAAAGAGAGGGACAGGGGTTCAGGAGGGAGAAGCACAGAGAGAGGGAGAGAGAGGGACAGGGGTTCAGGAGGGAGATGTACAGAGAGAGGGGAGAGAGAGGGACAGGGGTTTAGGAGGGAGATGTCCAGAGTGAGGGGAGAGAGGGAAAGAGATTCAGAGGGAGATGTACAGAGAGGGACAGGGGTTCAGGAGGGAGTTCTACAGAGAGAGGGAGAGAGAGAGGGACAGAGGTTCAGAGGGAGATGTACAGAGAGAGGGACAGGGGTTCAGGAGGGAGATGAACAGAGAGAGGGAGAGAGAGGAGGACAGGGTTTCAGGAGGGAGATGTACAGAGCGAGGGGAGAGAGTGATGGGGTACAGGTGGGAGATGTAAAGAGAGGGAGAGAGAGTGGGACAGGGGTTCAGGAAGGAGATGAACAGAGAGTGGGACAGGGGTTCAGGAGGGAGATGTAAAGAGAGAGAGGAGAGAGAGTGACAGGGGTTCAGGAGGGAGATGAACAGAGAGAGGGAGAGAGAGTGGGACAGGGGTTCAGGAGGGAGATGTACAGAGAGAGGGGAGAGAGAGGGACAGGGATTCAGGAGGGAGATGTGCAGAGAGAGGGACATGGGTTCAGGAGGGAGATGTACAGAGTGAGAGAGATAGAGGGACAGGGGTTCAGGAGGGAGATGTACAGAGAGAGGGGAGAGAGAGGGACAGGGGTTTAGGAGGGAGATGTCCAGAGAGAGGGGAGAGAGGGAAAGAGATTCAGAGGGAGATGTACAGAGAGGGACAGGGGTTCAGGAGGGAGTTCTACAGAGAGAGGGAGAGAGAGAGGGACAGAGGTTCAGAGGGAGATGTACAGAGAGAGGGACAGGGGTTCAGGAGGGAGATGAACAGAGAGAGGGAGAGAGAGGAGGACAGGGTTTCAGGAGGGAGATGTACAGAGCGAGGGGAGAGAGTGATGGGGTACAGGAGGGAGATGTAAAGAGAGAGGGAGAGAGAGTGGGACAGGGGTTCAGGAAGGAGATGAACAGAGAGTGGGACAGGGGTTCAGGAGGGAGATGTAAAGAGAGAGAGGAGAGAGAGTGACAAGGGTTCAGGAAGGAGATGAACAGAGAGAGGGAGAGAGAGTGGGACAGGGGTTCAGGAGGGAGATGTACAGAGAGAGGGAGAGAGAGGAGTCAGGGTTCAGGGGAGAGATGTACAGAGAGAGGGAGAGAGAGAGAGTGACGGGTTCAAGAGGGAGATGTACAGAGAGAGGGGAGAGAGAGGGACGGGGTTCAGGAGAGAGATGTACAGAGAGAGGGACAGAGGTTCAGGAAGGAGATGTACAGAGAGAGGGAGAGAGAGGGACAGGGATTCAGGAGGGAGAAGCAAAGAGAGAGGGAGAGAGAGGGACAGGGGTTCAGGAGGGAGATGTACAGACAGAGGGGAGAGAGAGGGACAGGGGTTCAGGAGGGAGTTCTACAGAAAGAGGGAGAGACAGAGGGACAGGGGTTCAGGAGGGAGATGTACAGAGAGAGGGGAGAGAGAGGGACAGGGATTCAGGAGGGAGAAGCAAAGAGAGAGGGAGAGAGAGGGACAGGGGTTCAGGAGGGAGATGTACAGACAGAGGGGAGAGAGAGGGACAGGGGTTCAGGAGGGAGTTCTACAGAAAGAGGGAGAGAGAGAGGGACAGGGGTTCAGGAGGTAGAAGAACAGAGAGAGGGAGAGAGAGGGACAGGGGTTCAGGAGGGAGAAGAACTGAGAGAGGGAGAGAGAGGGACAGTGGTTCAGGAGGGAGATGTACAGAGAGAGGGGAGAGAGAGGGACAGGGGTTCAGGAGGGAGAAGAACAGAGAGAGGGAGAGAGAGGGACAGTGGTTCAGGAGGGAGATGTGTAGAGAGAGTGATGGGGTACAGGAGGGAGATGTAAAGAGAGAGGGAGAGAGAGTGGGACAGGGGTTCAGGAAGGAGATGAACAGAGAGTGGGACAGGGGTTCAGGAGGGAGATGTAAAGAGAGAGAGGAGAGAGAGTGACAGGGGTTCAGGAAGGAGATGAACAGAGAGAGGGAGAGAGAGACGGACAGGGGTTCAGGAGGGAGATGTACAGAGAGAGGGGAGAGAGAGGGACAGGGATTCAGGAGGGAGATGCGCAGAGAGAGGGGAGAGAGAGGGACAGGGATTCAGGAGGGAGATGTGCAGAGAGAGGGACATGGGTTCAGGAGGGAGATGTACAGAGTGAGAGAGATAGAGGGACAGAGGTTCAGGAAGGAGATGTACAGAGAGAGGGGAGAGAGAGGGACAGGGGTTTAGGAGGGAGATGTACAGACAGAGGGACAGGGGTTCAGGAAGGAGATGTACAGAGAGGGGAGAGTGAGAGGGACAGGGATTCAGGAGGGAGAAGCAAAGAGAGAGGGAGAGAGAGGGACAGGGGTTCAGGAGGGAGATGTACAGAGAGAGGGGAGAGAGAGGGACAGGGGTTCAGGAGGGAGATGTCCAGAGAGAGGGGAGAGAGGGAAAGAGGTTCAGAGGGAGATGTACAGAGAGGGACAGGGGTTCAGGAGGGAGATGTACAGAGAGAGGGGAGAGAGGGGGACAGGGGTTCAGGAGGGAGATATACAGAGAGACGAAGAGAGAGAGAGAGTGACATGGGTTCACGAGGGAGATGTGCAGAGAGAGGGAGAGAGAGAGAGAGGGACAGGGGTTCAGGAGGGAGATGTACTGAGAGAGGGGGAGAGGGAGGGACAGGGGTTCAGGAGGGAGATGTACTGAGAGAGGGGGAGAGAGAGGAACACGGGTTTAGGAGGGAGATGTCCAGAGAGAGGGGAGAGAGGGACAGATGTTCAGATGGAGATGTATAGAGAGAGGGACAGGGATTCAGGAGGGAGATGTACAGAGAGGGACAGGGGTTCAGGAGGGAGAGATACAGAGAGGGACAGGGGTTCAGGAGGGAGAGATACAGAGTGTGAGAGAGAGAGGGACAGGGGTTCAGGAGGGAGATGTACAGAGAGGGACAGGGGTTCAGGAGGGAGAGATACAGAGAGGGACAGGGGTTCAGGAGGGAGAGATACAGAGTGTGAGAGAGAGAGGGACAGGGGTTCAGGAGGGAGATGTACAGAGAGAGGGACAGGGGCTCAGGGGGGAAATGTACAGAGAGAGGGAGAGAGAGTGGGACAGGGGTTCAGGAGGGAGATGTTCAGAGAGAGGGAGAGAAAGAGAGGGACAGGGATTCAGGAGGGAGATGAGCAGAGAGAGGGAGAGAGAGAGGGACAGGGATTCAGGAGGGAGATGTGCAGTGAGAGGGGAGAGAGAGGGACATAGGTTCAGGAGGGAGATGTACAGAGAGAGGGGAGAGAGAGGGACAGGGGTTCAGGAGGGAGATGTACAGAGAGAGGGGAGAGAGAGGGACAGGGGTTTAGGAGGGAGATGTACAGAGAGAGGGGAGAAAGAGAGGGACAGGGGTTTAGGAGGGAGATGTACAGAGTGAGAGAGATAGAGGGACAGGGGTTCAGGAGGGAGATGTACAGAGAGAGGGACAGGGGTTCAGGAGGGAGATGTACAGAGTGAGAGAGATAGAGGGACAGGGGTTCAGGAGGGAGATGTACAGAGAGAGGGACAGGGGTTCAGGAGGGAGATGTACAGAGTGAGAGAGATAGAGGGACAGGGGTTCAGGAGGGAGATGTACAGAGAGAGGGGAGAGAGAGGGACGGGGTTCAGGAGAGAGATGTACAGAGAGAGGGGAGAGAGAGGGACGGGGTTCAGGAGGGAGATGTACGGAGAGGGGAGAGTGAGAGGGACAGGGATTCAGGAGGGAGAAGCAAAGAGAGAGGGAGAGAGAGGGACAGGGGTTCAGGAGGGAGTTCTACAGAAAGAGGGAGAGAGAGGGGGACAGGGGTACAGGAGGGAGATGTACAGAGAGAGGGGAGAGAGGGACAGGGGTTCAGGAGGGAGAAGAACAGAGAGAGGGAGAGAGAGGGACAGTGGTTCAGGAGGGAGATGAACAGAGAGTGGGACAGGGGTTCAGGAGGGAGATGTAAAGAGAGAGAGGAGAGAGAGTGACAGGGGTTCAGGAAGGAGATGAACAGAGAGAGGGAGAGAGAGTGGGACAGGGGTTCAGGAGGGAGATGTACAGAGCGAGGGGAGAGAGAGGGACTGGGATTCAGGAGGGAGATGTGCAGAGAGAGGGACATGGGTTCAGGAGGGAGATGTACAGAGTGAGAGAGATAGAGGGACAGAGGTTCAGGAAGGAGATGTACAGAGAGAGGGGAGAGAGAGGGACAGGGGTTTAGGAGGGAGATGTACAGACAGAGGGACAGGGGTTCAGGAAGGAGATGTACAGAGAGGGGAGAGTGAGAGGGACAGGGATTCAGGAGGGAGAAGCAAAGAGAGAGGGAGAGAGAGGGACAGGGGTTCAGGAGGGAGATGTACAGAGAGAGGGGAGAGAGAGGGACAGGGGTTCAGGAGGGAGATGTCCAGAGAGAGGGGAGAGAGGGAAAGAGGTTCAGAGGGAGATGTACAGAGAGGGACAGGGGTTCAGGAGGGAGATGTACAGAGAGAGGGGAGAGAGGGGGACAGGGGTTCAGGAGGGAGATATACAGAGAGACGAAGAGAGAGAGAGAGTGACATGGGTTCACGAGGGAGATGTGCAGAGAGAGGGAGAGAGAGAGAGAGGGACAGGGGTTCAGGAGGGAGATGTACTGAGAGAGGGGGAGAGGGAGGGACAGGGGTTCAGGAGGGAGATGTACTGAGAGAGGGGGAGAGAGAGGAACACGGGTTTAGGAGGGAGATGTCCAGAGAGAGGGGAGAGAGGGACAGATGTTCAGATGGAGATGTATAGAGAGAGGGACAGGGATTCAGGAGGGAGATGTACAGAGAGGGACAGGGGTTCAGGAGGGAGAGATACAGAGAGGGACAGGGGTTCAGGAGGGAGAGATACAGAGTGTGAGAGAGAGAGGGACAGGGGTTCAGGAGGGAGATGTACAGAGAGGGACAGGGGTTCAGGAGGGAGAGATACAGAGTGTGAGAGAGAGAGGGACAGGGGTTCAGGAGGGAGATGTACAGAGAGAGGGACAGGGGCTCAGGGGGGAAATGTACAGAGAGAGGGAGAGAGAGTGGGACAGGGGTTCAGGAGGGAGATGTTCAGAGAGAGGGAGAGAAAGAGAGGGACAGGGATTCAGGAGGGAGATGAGCAGAGAGAGGGAGAGAGAGAGGGACAGGGATTCAGGAGGGAGATGTGCAGTGAGAGGGGAGAGAGAGGGACATAGGTTCAGGAGGGAGATGTACAGAGAGAGGGGAGAGAGAGGGACAGGGGTTCAGGAGGGAGATGTACAGAGAGAGGGGAGAGAGAGGGACAGGGGTTTAGGAGGGAGATGTACAGAGAGAGGGGAGAAAGAGAGGGACAGGGGTTTAGGAGGGAGATGTACAGAGTGAGAGAGATAGAGGGACAGGGGTTCAGGAGGGAGATGTACAGAGAGAGGGACAGGGGTTCAGGAGGGAGATGTACAGAGTGAGAGAGATAGAGGGACAGGGGTTCAGGAGGGAGATGTACAGAGAGAGGGACAGGGGTTCAGGAGGGAGATGTACAGAGTGAGAGAGATAGAGGGACAGGGGTTCAGGAGGGAGATGTACAGAGAGAGGGGAGAGAGAGGGACGGGGTTCAGGAGAGAGATGTACAGAGAGAGGGGAGAGAGAGGGACGGGGTTCAGGAGGGAGATGTACGGAGAGGGGAGAGTGAGAGGGACAGGGATTCAGGAGGGAGAAGCAAAGAGAGAGGGAGAGAGAGGGACAGGGGTTCAGGAGGGAGTTCTACAGAAAGAGGGAGAGAGAGGGGGACAGGGGTACAGGAGGGAGATGTACAGAGAGAGGGGAGAGAGGGACAGGGGTTCAGGAGGGAGAAGAACAGAGAGAGGGAGAGAGAGGGACAGTGGTTCAGGAGGGAGATGAACAGAGAGTGGGACAGGGGTTCAGGAGGGAGATGTAAAGAGAGAGAGGAGAGAGAGTGACAGGGGTTCAGGAAGGAGATGAACAGAGAGAGGGAGAGAGAGTGGGACAGGGGTTCAGGAGGGAGATGTACAGAGCGAGGGGAGAGAGAGGGACTGGGATTCAGGAGGGAGATGTGCAGAGAGAGGGACATGGGTTCAGGAGGGAGATGTACAGAGAGAGGGAGAGAGAGGGACAGGGATTCAGGAGGGAGATGTACAGAGAGAGGGGAGAGAGAGGGACTGGGATTCAGGAGGGAGATGTGCAGAGAGAGGGACATGGGTTCAGGAGGGAGATGTACAGAGAGAGGGAGAGAGAGGGACAGGGATTCAGGAGGGAGATGTACAGAGAGAGGGAGAGAGAGAGGGACAGGGATTCAGGAGGGAGATGTGCAGAGAGAGGGACATGGGTTCAGGAGGGAGATGTACAGAGTGAGAGAGATAGAGGGACAGGGGTTCAGGAGGGAGATGTACAGAGAGAGGGGAGAGAGAGGGACAGGGGTTCAGGGGAGAGATGTACAGAGAGAGGGACGGGGTTCAGGAAGGAGATGAACAGAGAGAGGGAGAGAGAGACGGACAGGGGTTCAGGAGGGAGATGTACAGAGAGAGGGGAGAGAGAGGGACAGGGATTCAGGAGGGAGATGCGCAGAGAGAGGGGAGAGAGAGGGACAGGGATTCAGGAGGGAGATGTGCAGAGAGAGGGACATGGGTTCAGGAGGGAGATGTACAGAGTGAGAGAGATAGAGGGACAGAGGTTCAGGAAGGAGATGTACAGAGAGAGGGGAGAGAGAGGGACAGGGGTTTAGGAGGGAGATGTACAGACAGAGGGACAGGGGTTCAGGAAGGAGATGTACAGAGAGGGGAGAGTGAGAGGGACAGGGATTCAGGAGGGAGAAGCAAAGAGAGAGGGAGAGAGAGGGACAGGGGTTCAGGAGGGAGATGTACAGAGAGAGGGGAGAGAGAGGGACAGGGGTTCAGGAGGGAGATGTCCAGAGAGAGGGGAGAGAGGGAAAGAGGTTCAGAGGGAGATGTACAGAGAGGGACAGGGGTTCAGGAGGGAGATGTACAGAGAGAGGGGAGAGAGGGGGACAGGGGTTCAGGAGGGAGATATACAGAGAGACGAAGAGAGAGAGAGAGTGACATGGGTTCACGAGGGAGATGTGCAGAGAGAGGGAGAGAGAGAGAGAGGGACAGGGGTTCAGGAGGGAGATGTACTGAGAGAGGGGGAGAGGGAGGGACAGGGGTTCAGGAGGGAGATGTACTGAGAGAGGGGGAGAGAGAGGAACACGGGTTTAGGAGGGAGATGTCCAGAGAGAGGGGAGAGAGGGACAGATGTTCAGATGGAGATGTATAGAGAGAGGGACAGGGATTCAGGAGGGAGATGTACAGAGAGGGACAGGGGTTCAGGAGGGAGAGATACAGAGAGGGACAGGGGTTCAGGAGGGAGAGATACAGAGTGTGAGAGAGAGAGGGACAGGGGTTCAGGAGGGAGATGTACAGAGAGGGACAGGGGTTCAGGGGGGAAATGTACAGAGAGAGGGAGAGAGAGTGGGACAGGGGTTCAGGAGGGAGATGTTCAGAGAGAGGGAGAGAAAGAGAGGGACAGGGATTCAGGAGGGAGATGAGCAGAGAGAGGGAGAGAGAGAGGGACAGGGATTCAGGAGGGAGATGTGCAGAGAGAGGGGAGAGAGAGGGACATGGGTTCAGGAGGGAGATGTACAGAGAGAGGGGAGAGAGAGGGACAGGGGTTCAGGAGGGAGATGTACAGAGAGAGGGGAGAGAGAGGGACAGGGGTTTAGGAGGGAGATGTACAGAGAGAGGGGAGAAAGAGAGGGACAGGGGTTTAGGAGGGAGATGTACAGAGTGAGAGAGATAGAGGGACAGGGGTTCAGGAGGGAGATGTACAGAGAGAGGGACAGGGGTTCAGGAGGGAGATGTACAGAGTGAGAGAGATAGAGGGACAGGGGTTCAGGAGGGAGATGTACAGAGAGAGGGACAGGGGTTCAGGAGGGAGATGTACAGAGTGAGAGAGATAGAGGGACAGGGGTTCAGGAGGGAGATGTACAGAGAGAGGGGAGAGAGAGGGACGGGGTTCAGGAGAGAGATGTACAGAGAGAGGGGAGAGAGAGGGACGGGGTTCAGGAGGGAGATGTACGGAGAGGGGAGAGTGAGAGGGACAGGGATTCAGGAGGGAGAAGCAAAGAGAGAGGGAGAGAGAGGGACAGGGGTTCAGGAGTGAGATGTACAGACAGAGGGGAGAGAGAGGGACAGGGGTTCAGGAGGGAGTTCTACAGAAAGAGGGAGAGAGAGGGGGACAGGGGTACAGGAGGGAGATGTACAGAGAGAGGGGAGAGAGGGACAGGGGTTCAGGAGGGAGAAGAACAGAGAGAGGGAGAGAGAGGGACAGTGGTTCAGGAGGGAGATGAACAGAGAGTGGGACAGGGGTTCAGGAGGGAGATGTAAAGAGAGAGAGGAGAGAGAGTGACAGGGGTTCAGGAAGGAGATGAACAGAGAGAGGGAGAGAGAGTGGGACAGGGGTTCAGGAGGGAGATGTACAGAGCGAGGGGAGAGAGAGGGACTGGGATTCAGGAGGGAGATGTGCAGAGAGAGGGACATGGGTTCAGGAGGGAGATGTACAGAGAGAGGGAGAGAGAGGGACAGGGATTCAGGAGGGAGATGTACAGAGAGAGGGGAGAGAGAGGGACTGGGATTCAGGAGGGAGATGTGCAGAGAGAGGGACATGGGTTCAGGAGGGAGATGTACAGAGAGAGGGAGAGAGAGGGACAGGGATTCAGGAGGGAGATGTGCAGAGAGAGGGAGAGAGAGAGGGACAGGGATTCAGGAGGGAGATGTACAGAGAGAGGGAGAGAGAGAGGGACAGGGATTCAGGAGGGAGATGTGCAGAGAGAGGGACATGGGTTCAGGAGGGAGATGTACAGAGTGAGAGAGATAGAGGGACAGGGGTTCAGGAAGGAGATGTACAGAGAGAGGGGAGAGAGAGGGACAGGGATTCAGGAGGGAGATGTACAGAGAGGGAGAGAGAGGGACAGGGGTTCAGGAGGGAGATGTACAGAGAGGGGAGAGTGAGAGGGACAGGGATTCAGGAGGGAGAAGCAAAGAGAGAGGGAGAGAGAGGGACAGGGATTCAGGAGGGAGAAGCAAAGAGAGAGGGGAGAGAGGGACAGGGGTTCAGGAGGGAGTTCTACAGAAAGAGGGAGAGAGAGGGGGACAGGGGTACAGGAGGGAGATGTACAGAGAGAGGGGAGAGAGGGACAGGGGTTCAGGAGGGAGAAGAACAGAGAGAGGGAGAGAGAGGGACAGTGGTTCAGGAGGGAGATGTGTAGAGAGAGTGATGGGGTACAGGAGGGAGATGTAAAGAGAGAGGGAGAGAGAGTGGGACAGGGGTTCAGGAAGGAGATGAACAGAGAGTGGGACAGGGGTTCAGGAGGGAGATGTAAAGAGAGAGAGGAGAGAGAGTGACAGGGGTTCAGGAAGGAGATGAACAGAGAGAGGGAGAGAGAGTGGGACAGGGGTTCAGGAGGGAGAAGCAAAGAGAGAGGGAGAGAGAGGGACAGGGATTCAGGAGGGAGAAGCAAAGAGAGAGGGGAGAGAGGGACAGGGGTTCAGGAGGGAGTTCTACAGAAAGAGGGAGAGAGAGGGGGACAGGGGTACAGGAGGGAGATGTACAGAGAGAGGGGAGAGAGGGACAGGGGTTCAGGAGGGAGAAGAACAGAGAGAGGGAGAGAGAGGGACAGTGGTTCAGGAGGGAGATGTGTAGAGAGAGTGATGGGGTACAGGAGGGAGATGTAAAGAGAGAGGGAGAGAGAGTGGGACAGGGGTTCAGGAAGGAGATGAACAGAGAGTGGGACAGGGGTTCAGGAGGGAGATGTAAAGAGAGAGAGGAGAGAGAGTGACAGGGGTTCAGGAAGGAGATGAACAGAGAGAGGGAGAGAGAGTGGGACAGGGGTTCAGGAGGGAGATGTACAGAGAGAGGGGAGAGAGAGGGACTGGGATTCAGGAGGGAGATGTGCAGAGAGAGGGACGGGTTCAGGAGGGAGATGTACAGAGTGAGAGAGATAGAGGGACAGGGGTTCAGGAGGGAGATGTACAGAGAGAGGGGAGAGAGAGGGACAGGGGTTCAGGAGGGAGATGTACAGACAGAGGGACAGAGGTTCAGGAAGGAGATGTACAGAGAGGGGAGAGTGAGAGGGACAGGGATTCAGGAGAGAGAAGCAAAGAGAGAGGGAGAGAGAGGGACAGGGGTTCAGGAGGGAGATGTACAGAGAGAGGGGAGAGAGAGGGACAGGGGTTTAGGAGGGAGATGTCCAGAGAGAGGGGAGAGAGGGAAAGAGGTTCAGAGGGAGATGTACAGAGAGGGACAGGGGTTCAGGAGGGAGATGTACAGAGAGAGGGGAGAGAGGGGGACAGGGGTTCAGGAGGGAGATATACAGAGAGACGAAGAGAGAGAGAGAGTGACATGGGTTCACGAGGGAGATGTGCAGAGAGAGGGAGAGAGAGAGAGAGGGACAGGGGTTCAGGAGGGAGATGTACTGAGAGAGGGGGAGAGAGAGGGACAGGGGTTCAGGAGGGAGATGTACTGAGAGAGGGGGAGAGAGAGGAACACGGGTTTAGGAGGGAGATGTCCAGAGAGAGGGGAGAGAGGGACAGATGTTCAGATGGAGATGTATAGAGAGAGGGACAGGGATTCAGGAGGGAGATGTACAGAGAGGGACAGGGGTTCAGGAGGGAGAGATACAGAGAGGGACAGGGGTTCAGGAGGGAGAGATACAGAGTGTGAGAGAGAGAGGGACAGGGGTTCAGGAGGGAGATGTACAGAGAGGGACAGGGGTTCAGGAGGGAGAGATACAGAGTGTGAGAGAGAGAGGGACAGGGGTTCAGGAGGGAGATGTACAGAGAGAGGGACAGGGGCTCAGGGGGGAAATGTACAGAGAGAGGGAGAGAGAGTGGGACAGGGGTTCAGGAGGGAGATGTTCAGAGAGAGGGAGAGAAAGAGAGGGACAGGGATTCAGGAGGGAGATGAGCAGAGAGAGGGAGAGAGAGAGGGACAGGGATTCAGGAGGGAGATGTGCAGAGAGAGGGAGAGAGAGCGGGACAGGGGTTCAGGAGAGAGATGTACGGAGAGAGGGGAGAGAGAGGAACAGGGGTTTAGGAGGGAGATGTCCAGAGAGAGGGGAGAGAGGGAAAGAGATTCAGAGGGAGATGTACAGAGAGGGACAGGGGTTCAGGAGGGAGTTCTACAGAGAGAGGGAGAGAGAGAGGGACAGAGGTTCAGAGGGAGATGTACAGAGAGAGGGACAGGGGTTCAGGAGGGAGATGTACAGAGCGAGGGGAGAGAGGGACAGGGGTTCAGGAGGGAGATGAACAGAGAGAGGGAGAGAGAGGAGGACAGGATTTCAGGAGGGAGATGTACAGAGCGAGGGGAGAGAGGGGCAGGGGTTCAGGAGGGAGTTCTACAGAAAGAGGGAGAGAGAGGGGGACAGGGGTACAGGAGGGAGATGTACAGAGAGAGGGGAGAGAGGGACAGGGGTTCAGGAGGGAGAAGAACAGAGAGAGGGAGAGAGAGGGACAGTGGTTCAGGAGGGAGATGTGTAGAGAGAGTGATGGGGTACAGGAGGGAGATGTAAAGAGAGAGGGAGAGAGAGTGGGACAGGGGTTCAGGAAGGAGATGAACAGAGAGTGGGACAGGGGTTCAGGAGGGAGATGTAAAGAGAGAGAGGAGAGAGAGTGACAGGGGTTCAGGAAGGAGATGAACAGAGAGAGGGAGAGAGAGACGGACAGGGGTTCAGGAGGGAGATGTACAGAGAGAGGAGAGAGAGTGACAGGGGTTCAGGAAGGAGATGAACAGAGAGAGGGAGAGAGAGTGGGACAGGGGTTCAGGAGGGAGATGTACAGAGAGAGGGGAGATAGAGAGGGACAGGTGTTCAGGAGGGAGATGTACAGAGAGAGGGGAGAGACGGACAGGGTTTCAGGAGTGAGATGTACAGAGTGAGGTGAGGGAGAGGGACAGGGGTTCAGGTGGGAGTTGTACAGAGAGAGGGGAGAGAGAGGGACAGGGTTTCAGGAGTGAGATGTACAGAGTGAGGGGAGAGAGAGGGACAGGGGTTCAGGTGGGAGATGTACAGAGAGAGGGGAGAGAGAGGGACAGGGGTTCAGGTGGGAGTTGTACAGAGTGAGGGGAGAGAGAGGGACAGGGGTTCAGGTGGGAGTTGTACAGAGAGAGGGAGAGAGAGCGGGACAGGGGTTCAGGAGGGAGATGTACAGAGAGAGGGAGAGAGAGCGGGACAGGGATTCAGGAGGGAGATGTTCAGAGAGAGGGAGAGAGAGAGAGAGTGACGGGTTCAGGAGGGAGATGTACAGAGAGAGGGGAGAGAGAGGGAAAGGGGTTCAGGAGGGAGATGTACAGGGAGAGTGGAGAGAGGGACAGAGGTTCAGAGGGAGATGTACAGAGAGAGGGACAGTGGTTCAGGAGGGAGATGAACAGAGAGAGTGACAGTGGTTCAGGAGGGAGATGAACAGAGAGAGGGAGAGAGAGAGGGGGACAGTGGTTCAGGAGGGAGATGTCCAGAGAGAGGTGGCAGAGAAGGGGACGGCTTCAGGAGGGAGATGTACAGAGAGAGGGAGAGAGAGAGGTACAGGGGTTCAGGAGGGAGATGTACAGAGAGAGGGGACAGATAGGGACAGGGGTTCAGGAGGGAGATGTACAGAGAGACGAGTGAGGGACGTGTTCAGGAGGGAGATGTACAGAGAGACGAGTGAGGGACGTGTTCTTTAGGGAGATGTACAGAGAGAGAGACAGGGGTTCAGGAGGGAGATGTACAGAGAGAGGGGACAGATAGGGACAGGGGTTCAGGAGGGAGATGTACAGAGAGACGAGTGAGGGACGTGTTCAGTAGGGAGATGTACAGAGAGAGGGACAGGGGTTCAGGAGGGAGATGTGTAGAGAGAGGGAGAGAGAGAGGGAGAGAGAGAGGGACAGGGGTTCAGGAGGGAATTGTATAGAGAGAGGGAGCGAGAGGGACAGGGGTTCAGGAGGGAGATGTACAGAGAGAGGAGAGAGAGAGAGGGACAGGGGTTCAGGAGGGAGATGTACAGAGAGAGGGAGAGAGAGCGGGACAGGGATTCAGGAGGGAGATGTTCAGAGAGAGGGAGAGAGAGAGAGAGAGTGACGGGTTCAGGAGGGAGATGTACAGAGAGAGGCGAGAGAGAGGGACAGGGGTTCAGGAGGGAGATGTACAGGGAGAGGGGAGAGAGGGACAGAGGTTCAGAGGGAGATGTACAGAGAGAGGGACAGTGGTTCAGGAGGGAGATGAACAGAGAGAGGGAGAGAGAGAGGGGGACAGTGGTTCAGGAGGGAGATGTACAGAGAGAGGTGGCAGAGAAGGGGACGGCTTCAGGAGGGAGATGTACAGAGAGATGAGCGAGGGACGTGCTCAGGAGGGAGATGTGCAGAGAGAGGGAGAGAGAGAGGTACAGGGGTTCAGGAGGGAGATGTACAGAGAGAGGGGCCAGATAGGGACAGGGGTTCAGGAGGGAGATGTACAGAGAGACGAGTGAGGGACGTGTTCAGTAGGGAGATGTACAGAGAGAGGGACAGGGGTTCAGGAGGGAGATGTGTAGAGAGAGGGAGAGAGAGAGGGACACGGGTTCAGGAGGGAGATATACAGAGAGCAGGAGAGACAGGAGGACAGGAGTTCAGGAGGGGGATGAACAGAGAAAGGGGAGAGAGAGAGGGACAGGGGTTCAGGAGGGAGATGTACAGAGAGAGGGAGAGACAGAGAGAGTGACGGGTTCAGGAGGGAGATGTATAGAGAGAGGGGAGATAGAGAGGGACAGGTGTTCAGGAGGGAGATGTACAGAGAGAGGGGAGAGACGGACAGGGTTTCAGGAGTGAGATGTACAGAGTGAGGTGAGGGAGAGGGACAGGGGTTCAGGTGGGAGTTGTACAGAGTGAGGGGAGAGAGAGGGACAGGGGTTCAGGTTGGAGTTGTACAGAGAGAGGGAGAGAGAGACGGACACGGGTTCAGGAGGGAGATGTACAGAGAGAGGGGAGAGAGAGAGGGACAGGGGTTCAGGAGGGAGATGTACAGAGAGAGGGAGAGAGAGCGGGACAGGGATTCAGGAGGGAGATGTTCAGAGAGAGGGAGAGAGAGAGAGAGTGACGGGTTCAGGAGGGAGATGTACAGAGAGAGGGGAGAGAGAGGGAAAGGGGTTCAGGAGGGAGATGTACAGGGAGAGTGGAGAGAGGGACAGAGGTTCAGAGGGAGATGTACAGAGAGAGGGACAGTGGTTCAGGAGGGAGATGAACAGAGAGAGGGAGAGAGAGAGGGGGACAGTGGTTCAGGAGGGAGATGTACAGAGAGAGGGGAGAGAGGGACAGTGGTTCAGAGGGAGATGAACAGAGAGAGGGACAGTGGTTCAGGAGGGAGATGAACAGAGAGAGGGACAGTGGTTCAGGAGGGAGATGTCCAGAGAGAGGTGGCAGAGAAGGGGACGGCTTCAGGAGCGAGATGTACAGCGAGATGAGCGAGGGACGTGCTCAGGAGGGAGATTTGCAGAGAGAGGGAGAGAGAGAGGTACAGGGGTTCAGGAGGGAGATGTACAGAGAGAGGGGACAGATAGGGACAGGGGTTCAGGAGGGAGATGTACAGAGAGAGGGGACAGATAGGGACAGGGGTTCAGGAGGGAGATGTACAGAGAGACGAGTGAGGGACGTGTTCAGGAGGGAGATGTACAGAGAGACGAGTGAGGGACGTGTTCTTTAGGGAGATGTACAGAGAGAGAGACAGGGGTTCAGGAGGGAGATGTACAGAGAGAGGGGACAGATAGGGACAGGGGTTCAGGAGGGAGATGTACAGAGAGACGAGTGAGGGACGTGTTCAGTAGGGAGATGTACAGAGAGAGGGACAGGGGTTCAGGAGGGAGATGTGTAGAGAGAGGGAGAGAGAGAGGGAGAGAGAGAGGGACAGGGGTTCAGGAGGGAATTGTATAGAGAGAGGGAGCGAGAGGGACAGGGGTTCAGGAGGGAGATGTACAGAGAGAGGGAGAGAGAGCGGGACAGGGATTCAGGAGGGAGATGTTCAGAGAGAGGGAGAGAGAGAGAGAGAGTGACGGGTTCAGGAGGGAGATGTACAGAGAGAGGCGAGAGAGAGGGACAGGGGTTCAGGAGGGAGATGTACAGGGAGAGGGGAGAGAGGGACAGAGGTTCAGAGGGAGATGTACAGAGAGAGGGACAGTGGTTCAGGAGGGAGATGAACAGAGAGAGGTGGCAGAGAAGGGGACGGCTTCAGGAGGGAGATGTACAGAGAGATGAGCGAGGGACGTGCTCAGGAGGGAGATGTGCAGAGAGAGGGAGAGAGAGAGGTACAGGGGTTCAGGAGGGAGATGTACAGAGAGAGGGGCCAGATAGGGACAGGGGTTCAGGAGGGAGATGTGTAGAGAGAGGGAGAGAGAGAGGGACACGGGTTCAGGAGGGAGATATACAGAGAGCAGGAGAGACAGGAGGACAGGAGTTCAGGAGGGGGATGTACAGAGAGAGGGCAGAGAGAGGGACAGGGGTTCAGGAGGGAGATATACAGAGAGAAGTACAGGAGTTCAGGAGGGAGATGTACAAAGTGAGGGAGAGAGAGAGGGACAGGGGTTCAGGAGGGAGATGTACAGAGAGAGGGAGAGAGAGAGTGACGGGTTCAGGAGGGAGATGTACAGCGAGAGGGGAGAGAGAGGGACAGGTGTTCATGAGGGAGATGTACAGAGAGAGGGAGAGACAGAGAGAGTGACGGGTTCAGGAGGGAGATGTATAGAGAGAGGGGAGATAGAGAGGGACAGGTGTTCAGGAGGGAGATGTACAGAGAGAGGGGAGAGACGGACAGGGTTTCAGGAGTGAGATGTACAGAGTGAGGGGAGAGAGAGGGACAGGGGTTCAGGTGGGAGTTGTACAGAGAGAGGGAGAGAGAGACGGACACGGGTTCAGGAGGGAGATGTACAGAGAGAGGGGAGAGAGAGAGGGACAGGGGTTCAGGAGGGAGATGTACAGAGAGAGGGAGAGAGAGCGGGACAGGGATTCAGGAGGGAGATGTTCAGAGAGAGGGAGAGAGAGAGAGAGTGACGGGTTCAGGAGGGAGATGTACAGAGAGAGGGGAGAGAGAGGGACAGGGGTTCAGGAGGGAGATGTACAGGGAGAGTGGAGAGAGGGACAGAGGTTCAGAGGGAGATGTACAGAGAGAGGGACAGTGGTTCAGGAGGGAGATGAACAGAGAGAGGGAGAGAGAGAGGGGGACAGTGGTTCAGGAGGGAGATGTACAGAGAGAGGGGAGAGAGGGACAGTGGTTCAGGAGGGAGATGAACAGAGAGAGGGAGAGAGAGAGGGGGACAGTGGTTCAGGAGGGAGATGTCCAGAGAGAGGTGGCAGAGAAGGGGACGGCTTCAGGAGGGAGATGTACAGCGAGATGAGCGAGGGACTTGCTCAGGAGGGAGATTTGCAGAGAGAGGGAGAGAGAGAGGTACAGGGGTTCAGGAGGGAGATGTACAGAGAGAGGGGACAGATAGGGACAGGCGTTCAGGAGGGAGATGTACAGAGAGACGAGTGAGGGACGTGTTCAGGAGGGAGATGTACAGAGAGAGGGACAGGGGTTCAGGAGGGAGATGTACAGAGAGAGGGGACAGATAGGGACAGGGGTTCAGGAGGGAGATGTACAGAGAGACGAGTGAGGGACGTGTTCTTTAGGGAGATGTACAGAGAGAGAGACAGGGGTTCAGGATGGAGATGTACAGAGAGAGGGGACAGATAGGGACAGGGGTTCAGGAGGGAGATGTACAGAGAGACGAGTGAGGGACGTGTTCAGTAGGGAGATGTACAGAGAGAGGGACAGGGGTTCAGGAGGGAGATGTGTAGAGAGAGGGAGAGAGAGAGGGAGAGAGAGAGGGACAGGGGTTCAGGAGGGAATTGTATAGAGAGAGGGAGCGAGAGGGACAGGGGTTCAGGAGGGAGATGTACAGAGAGAGGAGAGAGAGAGAGGGACAGGGGTTCAGGAGGGAGATGTACAGAGAGAGGGAGAGAGAGCGGGACAGGGATTCAGGAGGGAGATGTTCAGAGAGAGGGAGAGAGAGAGAGAGAGTGACGGGTTCAGGAGGGAGATGTACAGAGAGAGGCGAGAGAGAGGGACAGGGGTTCAGGAGGGAGATGTACAGGGAGAGGGGAGAGAGGGACAGAGGTTCAGAGGGAGATGTACAGAGAGAGGGGAGAGAGAGGGACAGAGGTTCAGAGGGAGATGTACAGAGAGAGGGACAGTGGTTCAGGAGGGAGATGAACAGAGAGAGGGAGAGAGAGAGGGGGACAGTGGTTCAGGAGGGAGATGTACAGAGAGAGGTGGCAGAGAAGGGGACGGCTTCAGGAGGGAGATGTACAGAGAGATGAGCGAGGGACGTGCTCAGGAGGGAGATGTGCAGAGAGAGGGAGAGAGAGAGGTACAGGGGTTCAGGAGGGAGATGTACAGAGAGAGGGGCCAGATAGGGACAGGGGTTCAGGAGGGAGATGTGTAGAGAGAGGGAGAGAGAGAGGGACACGGGTTCAGGAGGGAGATATACAGAGAGCAGGAGAGACAGGAGGACAGGAGTTCAGGAGGGGGATGTACAGAGAGAGGGCAGAGAGAGGGACAGGGGTTCAGGAGGGAGATATACAGAGAGAAGTACAGGAGTTCAGGAGGGAGATGTACAAAGTGAGGGAGAGAGAGAGGGACAGGGGTTCAGGAGGGAGATGTACAGAGAGAGGGAGAGAGAGAGTGACGGGTTCAGGAGGGAGATGTACAGCGAGAGGGGAGAGAGAGGGTCAGGTGTTCATGAGGGAGATGTACAGAGAGAGGGGGGAGAGAGGGGGACAGGGGTTCAGGAGGGAGATGAACAGAGAGAGGGAGAGAGAGAGGGGGACGGGTTCAGGAGGGAGATGTACAGAGAGACGAGAGAGGGACGTGTTCAGGAGGGAGATGTGCAGAGATAGGGAGAGAGAGTGGGACAGGGGGTCAGGAGGGAGATGTATAGAGAGAGGGAGAGAGAGAGGGACAGGGGTTCAGGAGGGAGATGTACAGAGGAGAGGGAGAGAGAGGGACAGGAGTTCAGGAGGGAGATGTACAGAGAGAGAGGGAGAGAGAGGGACAGGGGTTCAGGAGGGAGATGTACAGAGAGAGAGGGAGAGAGAGGAACAGGGGTTCAGGAGGGAGATGTACAGCGCGAGGGGAGAGAGGGACAGGGGTTCAGGAAGGAGATGAACAGAGAGAGGGAGAGAGATGAGGACAGAGTTCAGGAGGGAGATTAACAGAGAGAGGGAGAGAGAGGAGGACAGGGGTTCAGGAGGGAGATGTACAGAGAGAGGGAGAGAGAGAGGGACAGGGGTTCAGGAAGGAGATGAACAGAGAGAGGGAGAGAGAGACGGACAGGGGTTCAGGAGGGAGATGTGTAGAGAGGGAGAGAGAGAGGGAAGGAGTTCAGGAGGGAGATGTACAGAGAGAGGGGAGAGAGAGAGGGACACGGGTTCAGGGGGGGAGATATACAGAGAGCAGGAGAGACAGGAGGACAGGAGTTCAGGAGGGGGATGTACAGAGAGAGGCAGAGAGAGGGACAGGGGTTCAGGAGGGAGATATACAGAGAGAAGTACAGGAGTTCAGGAGGGAGATGTTCAAAGTGAGGGACGAGAGAGAGGGACAGGGGTCAGGAGGGAGATGTACAGAGAGAGGGAGAGAGAGAGTGACGGGTTCAGGAGGGAGATGTACAGCGAGAGGGGAGAGAGAGGGTCAGGTGTTCATGAGGGAGATGTACAGAGAGAGGGGGGAGAGAGGGGGACAGGGGTTCAGGAGGGAGATGAACAGAGAGAGGGAGAGAGTAGGGGGACGGGTTCAGGAGGGAGATGTACAGAGCGACGAGAGAGGGGACGTGTTCAGGAGGGAGATGTACAGAGAGAGGGAAAGAGAGAGGTACGGGTTCAGGAGGGAGATGTGCAGAGAGAGGGAGAGTGAGTGGGACAGGGGGTCAGGAGGGGAGATGTATAGAGAGAGGGAGAGAGAGGAGTCAGGGTTCAGGGGAGAGGATGTACAGAGAGGGAGAGAGAGAGAGTGACGGGGTTCAAGAGGGAGATGTACAGAGAGAGGGGAGAGAGGGACAGAGGTTCAGAGGGAGATGATCAGAGAGAGGGGAAGAGAGAGGGACGGTGGTTTCAGGAGGGAGATGTACAGAGAGAGGGAGAGAGAGGAGTCAGGGTTCAGGGGGAGATGTACAGAGAGAGGGAGAGAGAGAGGGACAGGGGTTCAGGAGGGAGATGTACAGAGAGTTGAGAGAGAGGGACAGGGGTTCAGGAGGGAGATGTTCAGAGAGGGAGAGGGAGAGGGACAGTGGTTCAGGAGGGAGATGTACAGAGAGAGGGAGAGAGAGAGGGACAGGGGTTCAGGAGGAGATGTTCAGAGAGGGAGGAGGGAGAGGGACAGTGGGTTCAGGAGGGAGATGTACAGAGAGAGGGAGAGAGAGAGAGTGACGGGTTCAAGAGGGAGATGTACAGAGAGAGGGGAGAGGGGACAGAGGTTCAGAGGGAGATGATCAGAGAGAGGGGAGAGAGAGGGACGGTGGTTCAGGAGGGAGATGTACAGAGAGAGGGAGAGAGAGGAGTCAGGGTTCAGGGGGGAGATGTACAGAGAGAGGGAGAGAGAGAGGGACAGGGGTTCAGGAGGGAGATGTACAGAGAGTTGAGAGAGAGGGACAGGGGTTCAGGAGGGAGATGTTCAGAGAGGGAGAGGGAGAGGGACAGTGGTTCAGGAGGGAGATGTACAGAGAGAGGGAGACGAGAGAGGGACAGGGGTTCAGGAGGGAGATGTACAGAGAGTTGAGAGAGAGGGACAGGGGTTCAGGAGGGAGATGTTCAGAGAGGGAGAGGGAGAGGGACAGTGGTTCAGGAGGGAGATGTACAGAGAGAGGGAGAGAGAGAGAGTGACGGGTTCAAGAGGGAGATGTACAGAGAGAGGGGAGAGAGGACAGAGGTTCAGAGGGAGATGATCAGAGAGAGGGGAGAGAGAGGGACAGGGGTTCAGGAGGGAGATGAACAGAGAGAGGGAGAGAGGTAGGGGGACGGGTTCAGGAGGGAGATGTACAGAGAGAGGAGAGAGAGGGGGACAGGGGTTCAGGAGGGAGATGTACAGAGAGTTGAGAGAGAGGGGACAGGGGTTCAGGAGGAGATGTTCAGAGAGGGAGAGGGAGAGGGACAGTGGTTCAGGAGGGAGATGTACAGAGAGAGGGAGAGAGAGGAGTCAGGGTTCAGGGGAGAGATGGACGGAGAGAGGGAGAGAGAGAGGGACAGGGGTTCAGGAGGGAGATGTACAGAGAGTTGAGAGATAGGGACAGGGGTTCAGGAGGGAGATGTTCAGAGAGAGGGAGAGAGAGAGGGACAGGGGTTCAGGAGGGAGATGTACAGAGAGTTGAGAGATAGGGACAGGGGTTCAGGGGAGAGATGTTCAGAGAGGTAGAGGGGAGAGGGACAGTGGTTCAGGAGGGAGATGTACAGAGAGAGGGAGAGAGAGAGAGTGACGGGTTCAGGAGGGAGCTGAACAGAGAGAGGAGAGAGGTAGGGGGACGGGTTCAGGAGGGAGATGTGCAGAGAGAGGGAGAGAGAGTGGGACAGGGGGTCAGGAGGGAGATGTATAGAGAGAGGGAGAGAGAGGAGTCAGGGGTTCAGGGGAGAGATGTACAGAGAGAGGGAGAGAGAGAGAGTGACGGGTTCAAGAGGGAGATGTACAGAGAGAGGGGAGAGAGGGACAGAGGTTCAGAGGGAGATGTTCAGAGAGAGGGAGAGAGAGAGAGTGACGGGTTCAAGAGGGAGATGTACAGAGAGAGGGGAGAGAGGGACAGAGGTTCAGAGGGAGATGAACAGAGAGAGGGACAGTGGTTCAGGAGGGAGATGTACAGAGAGAGGGGAGAGAGAGAGGGACAGGGTTCAGGAGGGAGATGAACAGAGAGAGGGAGAGAGGTAGGGGGACGGGTTCAGGAGGGAGATGTACAGAGAGAGGGAGAGAGAGAGGGACAGGGGTTCAGGAGGGAGATGTACAGAGAGTTGAGAGAGAGGGACAGGGGTTCAGGAGGGGAGATGTTCAGAGAGGGAGAGGGAGAGGGACAGTGGGTCAGGAGGGAGATGTACAGAGAGAGGGAGAGAGAGGAGTCAGGGTTCAGGGGAGAGATGTACAGAGAGAGGGAGAGAGAGAGGGACAGGGGTTCAGGAGGGAGATGTACAGAGAGTTGAGAGATAGGGACAGGGGTTTCAGGAGGGAGATGTTCAGAGAGGGAGAGGAGAGGGGACAGTGGTTCAGGAGGGAGATGTACAGAGAGAGGGAGAGAGAGAGAGTGACGGGTTCAGGAGGGAGATGTTCAGAGAGGGAGAGGGAGAGGGACAGTGGTTCAGGAGGGAGATGTACAGAGAGAGGGAGAGAGAGGAGTCAGGGTTCAGGGGAGAGATGTACGGAGAGAGGAGAGAGAGAGGGACAGGGGTTCAGGAGGGAGATGTACAGAGAGTTGAGAGATAGGGACAGGGGTTCAGGAGGGAGATGTTCAGAGAGGGAGAGGGAGAGGGACAGTGGTTCAGGAGGGAGATGTACAGAGAGAGGGAGAGAGAGAGAGTGACGGGGTTCAGGAGGGAGCTGAACAGAGAGAGGGAGAGAGGTAGGGGGACGGGTTCAGGAGGGAGATGTGCAGAGAGAGGGAGAGAGAGTGGGCACAGGGGGTCAGGAGGGAGATGTATAGAGAGAGGGAGAGAGCGGAGTCAGGGTTCAGGGGAGAGATGTACAGAGAGAGGGAGAGAGAGAGAGTGACGGGTTCAAGAGGGAGATGTACAGAGAGAGGGGAGAGAGGGACAGAGGTTCAGAGGGAGATGTTCAGAGAGAGGGGAGAGAGAGGGACAGGGGTTCAGGAGGGAGATGTACAGAGAGAGGGAGAGAGAGAGAGTGACGGGTTCAAGAGGGAGATGTTACAGAGAGAGGGGAGAGAGGGACAGAGGTTCAGAGGGAGATGAACAGAGAGAGGGACAGTGGTTCAGGAGGGAGATGTACAGAGAGAGGGGAGAGAGAGAGGGACAGGGGTTCAGGAGGGAGATGAACAGAGAGAGGGAGAGAGGTAGGGGGACGGTTCAGGAGGGAGATGTACAGAGAGAGGGAGAGAGAGAGGGACAGGGGTTCAGGAGGGAGATGTTCAGAGAGGGAGAGGGAGAGGGACAGTGGGTCAGGAGGGAGATGTACAGAGAGAGGGGAGAGAGGGACAGAGGTTCAGAGGGAGATGAACAGAGAGAGGGACAGTGGTTCAGGAGGGAGATGTACAGAGAGAGGGGAGAGAGAGAGGGACAGGGGTTCAGGAGGGAGATGTACAGAGAGAGGGAGAGTGAGCGGGACAGGGATTCAGGAGGGAGATGTTCAGAGAGAGGGAGAGAGAGAGAGAGTGACGGGTTCAGGAAGGGAGATGTACAGAGAGAGGGGAGAGAGAGGGGACAGGGGTTCAGGAGGGAGATGTACAGGGAGAGGGGAGAGAGGGACAGAGGTTCAAGGGAGATGTACAGAGAGAGGGACAGTGGTTCAGGAGGGAGATGTACAGAGAGAGGACAGGGGTTCAGGAGGGAGATGTGTAGAGAGAGGGAGAGAGAGAGGGACAGGGGGTTCAGGAGGGAGATGTACAGAGAGAGGGGAGAGAGAGAGGGACAGGGGTTCAGGAGCGAGATGTACAGAGAGAGGGAGAGAGAGCAGGACAGGGATTCAGGAGGGAGATGTTCAGAGAGAGGGAGAGAGAGAGAGAGTGACGGGTTCAGGAGGGAGATGTACAGAGAGAGGGGAGAGAGGAGGGACAGGGGTTCAGGAGGGAGATGTACAGGGAGAGGGGAGAGAGGGACAGAGGTTCAGAGGGAGATGTACAGAGAGAGGGACAGTGGTTCAGGAGGGAGATGAACAGAGAGAGGGAGAGAGAGGAGGGGGGACAGTGGTTCAGGAGGGAGATGTACAGAGAGAGGTGGCAGAGAAGGGGACGGCTTCAGGAGGGAGATGTACAGAGAGATGAGCGAGGGACGTGCTCAGGAGGGAGATGTGCAGAGAGAGGGAGAGAGAGAGGTACAGGGGTTCAGGAGGGAGATGTACAGAGAGAGGGGACAGATAGGGACAGGGGTTCAGGAGGGAGATGTACAGAGAGACGAGTGAGGGACGTGTTCAGTAGGGAGATGTACAGAGAGAGGGACAGGGGTTCAGGAGGGAGATGTGTAGAGAGAGGGAGAGAGAGAGGGACACGGGTTCAGGAGGGAGATATACAGAGAGCAGGAGAGACAGGAGGACAGGAGTTCAGGAGGGGGATGTACAGAGAGAGGGCAGAGAGAGGGACAGGGGTTCAGGAGGGAGATATACAGAGAGAAGTACAGGAGTTCAGGAGGGAGATGTACAAAGTGAGGGAGAGAGAGAGGGACAGGGGTTCAGGAGGGAGATGTACAGAGAGAGGAGAGAGAGAGTGACGGGTTCAGGAGGGAGATGTACAGCGAGAGGGGAGAGAGAGGGTCAGTGTTCATGAGGGAGATGTACAGAGAGAGGGGGGGAGAGAGGGGGACGGGTTCAGGAGGGAGATGTACAGAGAGACGAGAGAGGGACGTGTTCAGGAGGGAGATGTACAGAGAGAGGGAGAGAGAGACGGACAGGGGTTCAGGAGGGAGATGTGTAGAGAGGGAGAGAGAGTGGAAAGGAGTTCAGGAAGGAGATGTACAGAGAGAGTGAGAGAGAGAGGGACACGGGTTCAGGAGGGAGATATACAGAGAGCAGGAGAGACAGGAGGACAGGAGTTCAGGAGGGGGATGTACAAAGTGAGGGAGAGAGAGAGGGACAGGGGTTCAGGAGGGAGATGTACAGAGAGAGGGAGAGAGAGAGTGACGGGTTCAAGAGGGAGATGTACAGCGAGAGGGGAGAGAGAGGGTCAGGTGTTCATGAGGGAGATGTACAGAGAGAGGGGGGAGAGAGGGGGACAGGGGTTCAGGAGGGAGATGAACAGAGAGAGGGAGAGAGGTAGGGGGACGGGTTCAGGAGGGAGATGTACAGAGCGACGAGAGAGGGGACGTGTTCAGGAGGGAGATGTACAGAGAGAGGAAAGAGAGAGGTACAGGTTCAGGAGGAGATGTGCAGAGAGAGGGAGAGAGAGTGGGACAGGGGGTCAGGAGGGAGATGTATAGAGAGAGGGAGAGAGAGGAGTCAGGGTTCAGGGGAGAGATGTACAGAGAGAGGGAGAGAGAGAGGGGACAGGGGTTCAGGAGGGAGATGTACAGAAGAGTTCGAGAGAGAGGGACAGGGGTTCAGGAGGGAGATGTTCAGAGAGGGAGAGGGGAGAGGGACAGTGGTTCAGGAGGGAGATGTACAGAGAGAGGGAGA
>NW_026780190.1:0-50284 GCF_030144855.1 Hypanus sabinus | reverse complement strand
CGGTACCATCAAACAGTCCCGGGGTCAGACACAGAGAGATTATTCCTCTACACGGTCCCAGCAAACTCTTCCGGTGTCAGACAGAGTGATTATTCCTCAACACGGTACCATCACACACTCCCGGTGTCAGACACAGTGTGAATCTCCTTCAACAGAGTCCCATCTCACACCTCCCGGGGTCAGACACAGAGTGATTATTCCTCTCTACGGTCCCATCAAACACTCCCGGGTTCAGACACAGATTGATTATTCCTCTACACGGTCCCATCAAACACACCCGGGGTCAGACACAGAGTGAATCTCCCTCCACGCCATCCCATCACACTCTCCCGGGGTCAGACACAGAGTGAATATTCCTCTACACGGTCCCATCAAACACTGCCGGGGTCAGACACAGAGTGAATCTCCCTCCACTCCGTCCCATCACACACTCCCGGGGTCAGACACAGAGTGATTATTCCTCTACACGGTCCCATCACACACACCCGGTTTCAGACACAGAGTGATTATTCCTCTCCACGGTCCCATCAAACACTCCCGGTGTCAAACACAGAGTGATTATTCCTCTACACGGCCCCATCAAACTCTCCCGGGGTCAGACTCAGAGTGATTATTCCTCTACACGGACCCATCAAACACTCCCGGGGTCAGGCACAGAGTGATTATTCCTCTACACGGCCCCATCAAACTCTCCCGGGGTCAGACACAGAGAGATTATTCCTCTCCACGGTCCCATCAAACACTCCGGGTGTAAGACACAGAGTGATTATTCCACTACAAGGTCCCATCAAACACTCCCGGTGTAAGACACTGTGTGAATCTCCTTCAACACCGTCCCATCACACACTCCCGGGGTCAGACACAGAGTGATTATTCCTCTACACGGTCCCATCAAACACTCCCGTGGTCAGACACAGAGTGATTATTCCTCTACACGGCCCCATCAAACTCTCCCGGGTGTAAGACACAGAGTGATTATTCCACTACAAGGTCCCATCAAACACTCCCGGGGTCAGACACAGAGTGAATCTCCATCCTCACCGTCCCATCACACTCTCCCGGGGTCAGACACAGAGAGATTATTCCTCTACACGGTACCATCAAACAATCCCGGGGTCAGACACAGAGTGAATCTCAATCCTCACCGTCCCATCACACACTCCCGGGGTCAGACACAGAGAGATTATTCCTCTACACGGTACCATCAAACAGTCCCGGGGTCAGACACAGAGAGATTATTCCTCTACACGTTCCCAGCAAACACTCCCGAGGTCAGACACAGAGTCTTTATTCCTCTACACGGTCACATCAAACTCTTCCGGTGTCAGACACAGAGTGATTATTCCTCAACACGGTACCATCACACACTCCCGGTGTCAGACACAATGTCAATCTCCTTCAACACAGTCCCATCTCACACTCCCGGGGGCAGACACAGAGTGATTATTCCTCTCCACGGTCCCATCAAACACTCCCGGGGTCAGACACAGAGAGATTATTCCTCTACACGGTCCCATCAAGCACTCCCGGGGTCAGACACAGAGTGAATCTCAATCCTCACCGTCCCATCACACACTCCCGGGGTCAGACACAGAGAGATTATTCCTCTACACGGTACCATCAAACAGGCCCGGGGTCAGACCCAGAGAAATTATTCCTCTACACGGTCCCAGCAAACACTCCCGAGGTCAGACACAGAGTCATTATTCCTCTACACGGTCACATCAAACACTCCCGGGGTCAGGCACAAAGTGATTATTCGTCAACCCGGTACCATCACACACTCCCGGTGTCAGACACAGTGTGAATCTCCTTCAACACCGTCCCATCACACACTCACGGGGTCAGACACAGAGTGATTATTCCTCTACACGGCCCAATCAAACTATCCCGGGGTCAGACACAGAGTGATTATTCCTCTACACGGTCCCATCAAACACACCCGGGTTCAGACACAGAGTGAATCTCCCTCCACGCCATCCCATCACACTCTCCCGGGGTCAGACACAGAGTGATTATTCCTCTACACGGTCCCATCAAACACTCCCGTGGTCAGACACAGAGTGATTATTCCTCTACACGGCCCGATCAAACTCTCCCGGGGTCATACACAGAGTGATTATTCCTCTACACGTTCCCATCAAACGCTCCTGGGGGTCAGACACAGAGTGATTATTCCTCTACACGGTCCCATGAAACACTCCCGGGGTCAGACACAGAGTGAATCTCCGTCCACACCGTCCCAACACACACTCCCGGGGTCAGACAGAGTGATTATTCCTCTACACGGACCCAGCAAACACTCCCGGGGTCAGACACAGAGTGAATCTCCCTCCACACCGTCCCGTCACAAACTCCCGGTGTCAGACACAGAGTGATTATTCCTCTACACCGCCCATCACACACTCCCGGGGCAGACACAGAGTGAATCTCCCGCCAAACGGTCCAAACACACACTCCCAGGGTCATACACAGAGTGAATCTCCCTCCACTCCGTCCCATCACACACTCCCGGGGTCAGACACAGAGTGATTATTCCTCTACACGGTCCCATCACACACACCCGGGTTCAGACACAGAGTGATTATTCCTCTCCACGGTCCCATCAAACTCTCCCGGGGTCAGACACAGAGTGATTATTCCTCTACACGGTCCCATCAAACACTCCCGGGGTCAGACACAGAGTGAATCTCCCTCCACGCCATCCCATCACACTCTCCCGGGGTCAGACACAGAGTGATTATTCCTCTACACGGTCCCATCAAACACTCCCGGTGTCAGACACAGTGTGAATCTCCTTCAACACCGTCCCATCACACACTCCCGGGGTCAGACACAGAGTGATTATTCCTCTACACGGCCCCATCAAACTCTCCCGGGTGTAAGACACAGAGTGATTATTCCACTACAAGGTCCCATCAAACACTCCCGGGGTCAGACACAGAGTGAATCTCCATCCTCACCGTCCCATCGCACACTCCCGGGGTCAGACACAGAGAGATTATTCCTCTACACGGTACCATCAAACAATCCCGGGGTCAGACACAGAGTGAATCTCAATCCTCACCGTCCCATCACACACTCCCGGGGTCAGACACAGAGAGATTATTCCTCTACACGGTACCATCAAACAGTCCCGGGGTCAGACACAGAGAGATTATTCCTCTACACGTTCCCAGCAAACACTCCCGAGGTCAGACACAGAGTCATTATTCCTCTACACGGTCACATCAAACTCTTCCGGTGTCAGACACAGAGTGATTATTCCTCAACACGGTCCCATCAAACACTCCCGGGGTCAGACACAGAGTGAATCTCCCTCCACGCCATCCCATCACACTCTCCCGGGGTCAGACACAGAGTGATTATTCCTCTACACGGTCCCATCAAACACTCCCGTGGTCAGACACAGAGTGATTATTCCTCTACACGGCCCGATCAAACTCTCCCGGGGTCATACACAGAGTGATTATTTCTCTACACGTTCCCATCAAACGCTCCCGGGGGTCAGACACAGAGTGATTATTCCTCTACACGGTCCCATGAAACACTCCCGGTGTCAGACACAGTGTGAATCTCCTTCAACACCGTCCCATCACACACTCCCGGGGTCAGACACAGAGTGATTATTCCTCTCCACGGTCCCATCAAACACTCCGGGTGTAAGACACAGAGTGATTATTCCACTACAAGGTCCCATCAAACACTCCCGGGGTCAGACACAGAGTGAATCTCAATCCTCACCGTCCCATCACACACTCCCGGGGTCAGACACAGAGAGATTATTCCTCTACACGGTACCATCAAACAATCCCGGGGTCAGACACAGAGTGAATCTCAATCCTCACCGTCCCATCACACACTCCCGGGGTCAGACACGGAGAGATTATTCCTCTACACGGTACCATCAAACAGTCCCGGGGTCAGACACAGAGAGATTATTCCTCTACACGGTCCCAGCAAACTCTTCCGGTGTCAGACAGAGTGATTATTCCTCAACACGGTACCATCACACACTCCCGGTGTCAGACACAGTGTGAATCTCCTTCAACACAGTCCCATCTCACACTCCCGGGGTCAGACACAGAGTGATTATTCCTCTCTACGGTCCCATCAAACACTCCCGGGGTCAGACACAGATTGATTATTCCTCTACACGGTCCCATCAAACACACCCGGGGTCAGACACAGAGTGAATCTCCCTCCACGCCATCCCATCACACTCTCCCGGGGTCAGACACAGAGTGAATATTCCTCTACACGGTCCCATCAAACACTGCCGGGGTCAGACACAGAGTGAATCTCCCTCCACTCCGTCCCATCACACACTCCCGGGGTCAGACACAGAGTGATTATTCCTCTACACGGTCCCATCACACACACCCGGTTTCAGACACAGAGTGATTATTCCTCTCCACGGTCCCATCCAGCACTCCCGGGGTCAAACACAGAGTGATTATTCCTCTACACGGCCCCATCAAACTCTCCCGGGGTCAGACACAGAGTGATTATTCCTCTACACGGACCCATCAAACACTCCTGGGGTCAGGCACAGAGTGATTATTCCTCTACACGGCCCCATCAAACTCTCCCGGGGTTAGACACAGAGTGATTATTCCTCTCCACGGTCCCATCAAACACTCCGGGTGTAAGACACAGAGTGATTATTCCACTACAAGGTCCCATCAAACACTCCCGGTGTCAGACACAGTGTGAATCTCCTTCAACACCGTCCCATCACACACTCCCGGGGTCAGACACAGAGTGATTATTCCTCTACACGGTCCCATCAAACACTCCCGTGGTCAGACACAGAGTGATTATTCCTCTACACGGCCCCATCAAACTCTCCCGGGGTCAGACACAGAGTGATTATTCCTCTACACGGTCCCATCAAACACTCCCGGGGTCAGACACAGAGTGAATCTCCCTCCACGCCATCCCATCACACTCTCCCGGGGTCAGACACAGAGTGATTATTCCTCTACACGGTCCCATCAAACACTCCCGTGGTCAGACACAGAGTGATTATTCCTCTACACGGCCCCATCAAACTCTCCCGGGTGTAAGACACAGAGTGATTATTCCAATACAAGGTCCCATCAAACACTCCCGGGGTCAGACACAGAGTGAATCTCCATCCTCACCGTCCCATCACACACTCCCGGGGTCAGACACAGAGAGATTATTCCTCTACACGGTACCATCAAACAATCCCGGGGTCAGACACAGAGTGAATCTCAATCCTCACCGTCCCATCACACACTCCCGGGGTCAGACACAGAGAGATTATTCCTCTACACGGTACCATCAAACAGTCCCGGGGTCAGACACAGAGAGATTATTCCTCTACACGTTCCCAGGAAACACTCCCAAGGTCAGACACAGAGTCTTTATTCCTCTACACGGTCACATCAAACTCTTCCGGTGTCAGACACAGAGGGATTATTCCTCAACACGGTACCATCACACACTCCCGGTGTCAGACACAATGTCAATCTCCTTCAACACAGTCCCATCTCACACTCCCGGGGGCAGACACAGAGTGATTATTCCTCTCCACGGTCCCATCAAACACTCCCGGGGTCGGACACAGAGAGATTATTCCTCTACACGGTCCCATCAAGCACTCCCGGGGTCAGACACAGAGTGAATCTCAATCCTCACCGTCCCATCACACACTCCCGGGGTCAGACACAGAGAGATTATTCCTCTACACGGTACCATCAAACAGGCCCGGGGTCAGACCCAGAGAAATTATTCCTCTACACGGTCCCAGCAAACACTCCCGAGGTCAGACACAGAGTCATTATTCCTCTACACGGTCACATCAAACACTCCCGGGGTCAGGCACAGAGTGATTATTCGTCAACCCGGTACCATCACACACTCCCGGTGTCAGACACAGTGTGAATCTCCTTCAACACCGTCCCATCACACACTCACGGGGTCAGACACAGAGTGATTATTCCTCTACACGGCCCAATCAAACTCTCCCGGGGTCAGACACAGAGTGATTATTCCTCTACACGGTCCCATCAAACACACCCGGGGTCAGACACAGAGTGAATCTCCCTCCACGCCATCCCATCACACTCTCCCGGGGTCAGACACAGAGTGATTATTCCTCTACACGGTCCCATCAAACACTCCCGTGGTCAGACACAGAGTGATTATTCCTCTACACGGCCCGATCAAACTCTCCCGGGGTCATACACAGAGTGATTATTCCTCTACACGTTCCCATCAAACGCTCCTGGGGGTCAGACACAGAGTGATTATTCCTCTACACGGTCCCATGAAACACTCCCGGGGTCAGACACAGAGTGAATCTCCGTCCACACCGTCCCAACACACACTCCCGGGGTCAGACAGAGTGATTATTCCTCTCCACGGTCCCATCAAACTCTCCCGGGGTCAGACACAGAGTGATTATTCCTCTACACGGTCCCATCAAACACTCCCGGTGTCAGACACAGTGTGAATCTCCTTCAACACCGTCCCATCACACACTCCCGGGGTCAGACACAGAGTGATTATTCCTCTACACGGCCCCATCAAACTCTCCCGGGTGTAAGACACAGAGTGATTATTCCACTACAAGGTCCCATCAAACACTCCCGGGGTCAGACACAGAGTGAATCTCCATCCTCACCGTCCCATCGCACACTCCCGGGGTCAGACACAGAGAGATTATTCCTCTACACGGTACCATCAAACAATCCCGGGGTCAGACACAGAGTGAATCTCAATCCTCACCGTCCCATCACACACTCCCGGGGTCAGACACAGAGAGATTATTCCTCTACACGGTACCATCAAACAGTCCCGGGGTCAGACACAGAGAGATTATTCCTCTACACGTTCCCAGCAAACACTCCCGAGGTCAGACACAGAGTCATTATTCCTCTACACGGTCACATCAAACTCTTCCGGTGTCAGACACAGAGTGATTATTCCTCAACACGGTCACATCAAACACTCCCGGGGTCAGACACAGAGTGAATCTCCCTCCACGCCATCCCATCACACTCTCCCGGGGTCAGACACAGAGTGATTATTCCTCTACACGGTCCCATCAAACACTCCCGTGGTCAGACACAGAGTGATTATTCCTCTACACGGCCCGATCAAACTCTCCCGGGGTCAAACACAGAGTGATTATTTCTCTACACGTTCCCATCAAACGCTCCCGGGGGTCAGACACAGAGTGATTATTCCTCTACACGGTCCCATGAAACACTCCCGGTGTCAGACACAGTGAGAATCTCCTTCAACACCGTCCCATCACACACTCCCGGGGTCAGACACAGAGTGAATCTCCATCCTCACCGTCCCATCACACACTCCCGGGGTCAGACACAGAGAGATTATTCCTCTACACGGTACCATCAAACAATCCCGGGGTCAGACACAGAGTGAATCTAAATCCTCACCGTCCCATCACACTCTCCCGGGGTCAGACACAGAGAGATTATTCCTCTACACGGTACCATCAAACAGTCCCGGGGTCAGACACAGAGAGATTATTCCTCTACACGGTCCCAGCAAACTCTTCCGGTGTCAGACAGAGTGATTATTCCTCAACACGGTACCATCACACACTCCCGGTGTCAGACACAGTGTGAATCTCCTTCAACAGAGTCCCATCTCACACTCCCGGGGTCAGACACAGAGTGATTATTCCTCTCTACGGTCCCATCAAACACTCCCGGGGTCAGACACAGATTGATTATTCCTCTACGCGGTCCCATCAAACACACCCGGGGTCAGACACAGAGTGAATCTCCCTCCACGCCATCCCATCACACTCTCCCGGGGTCAGACACAGAGTGAATATTCCTCTACACGGTCCCATCAAACACTGCCGGGGTCAGACACAGAGTGAATCTCCCTCCACTCCGTCCCGTCACACACTCCCGGGGTCAGACACAGAGTGATTATTCCTCTACACGGTCCCATCACACACACCCGGTTTCAGACACAGAGTGATTATTCCTCTCCACGGTCCCATCAAACTCTCCCGGGGTCTGACACAGAGTGATTATTCCTCTACACGGACCCATCAAACACTCCCGGGGTCAAACACAGAGTGATTATTCCTCTACACGGCCCCATCAAACTCTCCCGGGGTAAGACACAGAGTGATTATTCCTCTACACGGACCCATCAAACACTCCCGGGGTCAAACACAGAGTGATTATTCCTCTACACGGCCCCATCAAACTCTCCCGGGGTCAGACACAGAGTGATTATTCCTCTACACGGACGCATCAAACACTCCCGGGGTCAGGCACAGAGTGATTATTCCTCTACACGGCCCCATCAAACTCTCCCGGGATCAGACACAGAGTGATTATTCCTCTCCACGGTCCCATCAAACACTCCGGGTGTAAGACACAGAGTGATTATTCCACTACAAGGTCCCATCAAACACTCCCGGTGTCAGACACAGTGTGAATCTCCTTCAACACCGTCCCATCACACACTCCCGGGGTCAGACACAGAGTGATTATTCCTCTACACGGTCCCATCAAACACTCCCGTGGTCAGACACAGAGTGATTATTCCTCTACACGGCCCCATCAAACTCTCCCGGGGTCAGACACAGAGTGATTATTCCTCTACACGGTCCCATCAAACACTCCCGGGGTCAGACACAGAGTGAATCTCCCTCCACGCCATCCCATCACACTCTCCCGGGGTCAGACACAGAGTGATTATTCCTCTACACGGTCCCATCAAACACTCCCGTGGTCAGACACAGAGTGATTATTCCTCTACACGGCCCCATCAAACTCTCCCGGGTGTAAGACACAGAGTGATTATTCCACTACAAGGTCCCATCAAACACTCCCGGGGTCAGACACAGAGTGAATCTCCATCCTCACCGTCCCATCACACACTCCCGGGGTCAGACACAGAGTGATTATTCCTCAACACGGTACCATCACACACTCCCGGTGTCAGACACAATGTCAATCTCCTTCAACACAGTCCCATCTCACACTCCCGGGGGCAGACACAGAGTGATTATTCCTCTCCACGGTCCCATCAAACACTCCCGGGGTCAGACACAGAGAGATTATTCCTCTACACGGTCCCATCAAGCACTCCCGGGGTCAGACACAGAGTGAATCTCAATCCTCACCGTCCCATCACACACTCCCGGGGTCAGACACAGAGAGATTATTCCTCTACACGGTACCATCAAACAGGCCCGGGGTCAGACACAGAGTGATTATTCCTCTACACGGTCCCATCAAACACTCCCGTGGTCAGACACAGAGTGATTATTCCTCTACACGGCCCCATCAAACTCTCCCGGGGTCAGACACAGAGTGATTATTCCTCTACACGGTCCCATCAAACACTCCCGGGGTCAGACACAGAGTGAATCTCCCTCCACGCCATCCCATCACACTCTCCCGGGGTCAGACACAGAGTGATTATTCCTCTACACGGTCCCATCAAACACTCCCGTGGTCAGACACAGAGTGATTATTCCTCTACACGGCCCCATCAAACTCTCCCGGGTGTAAGACACAGAGTGATTATTCCACTACAAGGTCCCATCAAACACTCCCGGGGTCAGACACAGAGTGAATCTCCATCCTCACCGTCCCATCACACACTCCCGGGGTCAGACACAGAGTGATTATTCCTCAACACGGTACCATCACACACTCCCGGTGTCAGACACAATGTCAATCTCCTTCAACACAGTCCCATCTCACACTCCCGGGGGCAGACACAGAGTGATTATTCCTCTCCACGGTCCCATCAAACACTCCCGGGGTCAGACACAGAGAGATTATTCCTCTACACGGTCCCATCAAGCACTCCCGGGGTCAGACACAGAGTGAATCTCAATCCTCACCGTCCCATCACACACTCCCGGGGTCAGACACAGAGAGATTATTCCTCTACACGGTACCATCAAACAGGCCCGGGGTCAGACCCAGAGAAATTATTCCTCTACACGGTCCCAGCAAACACACCCGGGGTCAGACACAGAGTGAATCTCCCTCCACGCCATCCCATCACACTCTCCCGGGGTCAGACACAGAGTGATTATTCCTCTACACGGTCCCATCAAACACTCCCGTGGTCAGACACAGAGTGATTATTCCTCTACACGGCCCGATCAAACTCTCCCGGGGTCATACACAGAGTGATTATTCCTCTACACGTTCCCATCAAACGCTCCTGGGGGTCAGACACAGAGTGATTATTCCTCTACACGGTCCCATGAAACACTCCCGGGGTCAGACACAGAGTGAATCTCCGTCCACACCGTCCCAACACACACTCCCGGGGTCAGACAGAGTGATTATTCCTCTACACGGTCCCATCAAGCACTCCCGGGGTCAGACACAGAGTGAATCTCAATCCTCACCGTCCCATCACACACTCCCGGGGTCAGACACAGAGAGATTATTCCTCTACACGGTACCATCAAACAGGCCCGGGGTCAGACCCAGAGAAATTATTCCTCTACACGGTCCCAGCAAACACTCCCGAGGTCAGACACAGAGTCATTATTTCTCTACACGGTCACATCAAACACTCCCGGGGTCAGGCACAGAGTGATTATTCGTCAACCCGGTACCATCACACACTCCCGGTGTCAGGCACAGTGTGAATCTCCTTCAACACCGTCCCATCACACACTCCCGGGGTCAGACACAGAGTGATTATTCCTCTACACGGTCCCATCAAACACTCCCGTGGTCAGACACAGAGTGATTATTCCTCTACACGGCCCCATCAAACTCTCCCGGGGTCAGACACAGAGTGATTATTCCTCTACACGGTCCCATCAAACACTCCCGGGGTCAGACACAGAGTGAATCTCCCTCCACGCCATCCCATCACACTCTCCCGGGGTCAGACACAGAGTGATTATTCCTCTACACGGTCCCATCAAACACTCCCGTGGTCAGACACAGAGTGATTATTCCTCTACACGGCCCCATCAAACTCTCCCGGGTGTAAGACACAGAGTGATTATTCCACTACAAGGTCCCATCAAACACTCCCGGGGTCAGACACAGAGTGAATCTCCATCCTCACCGTCCCATCACACACTCCCGGGGTCAGACACAGAGTGATTATTCCTCAACACGGTACCATCACACACTCCCGGTGTCAGACACAATGTCAATCTCCTTCAACACAGTCCCATCTCACACTCCCGGGGGCAGACACAGAGTGATTATTCCTCTCCACGGTCCCATCAAACACTCCCGGGGTCAGACACAGAGAGATTATTCCTCTACACGGTCCCATCAAGCACTCCCGGGGTCAGACACAGAGTGAATCTCAATCCTCACCGTCCCATCACACACTCCCGGGGTCAGACACAGAGAGATTATTCCTCTACACGGTACCATCAAACAGGCCCGGGGTCAGACCCAGAGAAATTATTCCTCTACACGGTCCCAGCAAACACACCCGGGGTCAGACACAGAGTGAATCTCCCTCCACGCCATCCCATCACACTCTCCCGGGGTCAGACACAGAGTGATTATTCCTCTACACGGTCCCATCAAACACTCCCGTGGTCAGACACAGAGTGATTATTCCTCTACACGGCCCGATCAAACTCTCCCGGGGTCATACACAGAGTGATTATTCCTCTACACGTTCCCATCAAACGCTCCTGGGGGTCAGACACAGAGTGATTATTCCTCTACACGGTCCCATGAAACACTCCCGGGGTCAGACACAGAGTGAATCTCCGTCCACACCGTCCCAACACACACTCCCGGGGTCAGACAGAGTGATTATTCCTCTACACGGTCCCATCAAGCACTCCCGGGGTCAGACACAGAGTGAATCTCAATCCTCACCGTCCCATCACACACTCCCGGGGTCAGACACAGAGAGATTATTCCTCTACACGGTACCATCAAACAGGCCCGGGGTCAGACCCAGAGAAATTATTCCTCTACACGGTCCCAGCAAACACTCCCGAGGTCAGACACAGAGTCATTATTTCTCTACACGGTCACATCAAACACTCCCGGGGTCAGGCACAGAGTGATTATTCGTCAACCCGGTACCATCACACACTCCCGGTGTCAGGCACAGTGTGAATCTCCTTCAACACCGTCCCATCACACACTCACGGGGTCAGACACAGAGAGATTATTCCTCTACACGGTACCATCAAACAATCCCGGGGTCAGACACAGAGTGAATCTCAATCCTCACCGTCCCATCACACACTCCCGGGGTCAGACACAGAGAGATTATTCCTCTACACGGTACCATCAAACAGTCCCGGGGTCAGACACAGAGAGATTATTCCTCTACACGTTCCCAGGAAACACTCCCAAGGTCAGACACAGAGTCTTTATTCCTCTACACGGTCACATCAAACTCTTCCGGTGTCAGACACAGAGGGATTATTCCTCAACACGGTACCATCACACACTCCCGGTGTCAGACACAATGTCAATCTCCTTCAACACAGTCCCATCTCACACTCCCGGGGGCAGACACAGAGTGATTATTCCTCTCCACGGTCCCATCAAACACTCCCGGGGTCGGACACAGAGAGATTATTCCTCTACACGGTCCCATCAAGCACTCCCGGGGTCAGACACAGAGTGAATCTCAATCCTCACCGTCCCATCACACACTCCCGGGGTCAGACACAGAGAGATTATTCCTCTACACGGTACCATCAAACAGGCCCGGGGTCAGACCCAGAGAAATTATTCCTCTACACGGTCCCAGCAAACACTCCCGAGGTCAGACACAGAGTCATTATTCCTCTACACGGTCACATCAAACACTCCCGGGGTCAGGCACAGAGTGATTATTCGTCAACCCGGTACCATCACACACTCCCGGTGTCAGACACAGTGTGAATCTCCTTCAACACCGTCCCATCACACACTCACGGGGTCAGACACAGAGTGATTATTCCTCTACACGGCCCAATCAAACTCTCCCGGGGTCAGACACAGAGTGATTATTCCTCTACACGGTCCCATCAAACACACCCGGGGTCAGACACAGAGTGAATCTCCCTCCACGCCATCCCATCACACTCTCCCGGGGTCAGACACAGAGTGATTATTCCTCTACACGGTCCCATCAAACACTCCCGTGGTCAGACACAGAGTGATTATTCCTCTACACGGCCCGATCAAACTCTCCCGGGGTCATACACAGAGTGATTATTCCTCTACACGTTCCCATCAAACGCTCCTGGGGGTCAGACACAGAGTGATTATTCCTCTACACGGTCCCATGAAACACTCCCGGGGTCAGACACAGAGTGAATCTCCGTCCACACCGTCCCAACACACACTCCCGGGGTCAGACAGAGTGATTATTCCTCTCCACGGTCCCATCAAACTCTCCCGGGGTCAGACACAGAGTGATTATTCCTCTACACGGTCCCATCAAACACTCCCGGGGTCAGACACAGAGTGAATCTCCCTCCACGCCATCCCATCACACTCTCCCGGGGTCAGACACAGAGTGATTATTCCTCTACACGGTCCCATCAAACACTCCCGGTGTCAGACACAGTGTGAATCTCCTTCAACACCGTCCCATCACACACTCCCGGGGTCAGACACAGAGTGATTATTCCTCTACACGGCCCCATCAAACTCTCCCGGGTGTAAGACACAGAGTGATTATTCCACTACAAGGTCCCATCAAACACTCCCGGGGTCAGACACAGAGTGATTCTCCATCCTCACCGTCCCATCGCACACTCCCGGGGTCAGACACAGAGAGATTATTCCTCTACACGGTACCATCAAACAATCCCGGGGTCAGACACAGAGTGAATCTCAATCCTCACCGTCCCATCACACACTCCCGGGGTCAGACACAGAGAGATTATTCCTCTACACGGTACCATCAAACAGTCCCGGGGTCAGACACAGAGAGATTATTCCTCTACACGTTCCCAGCAAACACTCCCGAGGTCAGACACAGAGTCATTATTCCTCTACACGGTCACATCAAACTCTTCCGGTGTCAGACACAGAGTGATTATTCCTCAACACGGTCCCATCAAACACTCCCGGGGTCAGACACAGAGTGAATCTCCCTCCACGCCATCCCATCACACTCTCCCGGGGTCAGACACAGAGTGATTATTCCTCTACACGGTCCCATCAAACACTCCCGTGGTCAGACACAGAGTGATTATTCCTCTACACGGCCCGATCAAACTCTCCCGGGGTCATACACAGAGTGATTATTTCTCTACACGTTCCCATCAAACGCTCCCGGGGGTCAGACACAGAGTGATTATTCCTCTACACGGTCCCATGAAACACTCCCGGTGTCAGACACAGTGAGAATCTCCTTCAACACCGTCCCATCACACACTCCCGGGGTCAGACACAGAGTGATTATTCCTCTCCACGGTCCCATCAAACACTCCGGGTGTAAGACACAGAGTGATTATTCCACTACAAGGTCCCATCAAACACTCCCGGGGTCAGACACAGAGTGAATCTCAATCCTCACCGTCCCATCAGACACTCCCGGGGTCAGACATAGAGAGATTATTCCTCTACAAGGTACCATCAAACACTCCCGTGGTCAGACACAGAGAGATTATTCCTCTACACGGTCCCATCAAACACTCCCGGGGTCAGACACAGAGTGAATCTCCATCCTCACCGTCCCATCACACACTCCCGGGGTCAGACACAGAGAGATTATTCCTCTACACGGTACCATCAAACAATCCCGGGGTCAGACACAGAGTGAATCTAAATCCTCACCGTCCCATCACACACTCCCGGGGTCAGACACAGAGAGATTATTCCTCTACACGGTACCATCAAACAGTCCCGGGGTCAGACACAGAGAGATTATTCCTCTACACGGTCCCAGCAAACTCTTCCGGTGTCAGACAGAGTGATTATTCCTCAACACGGTACCATCACACACTCCCGGTGTCAGACACAGTGTGAATCTCCTTCAACAGAGTCCCATCTCACACTCCCGGGGTCAGACACAGAGTGATTATTCCTCTCTACGGTCCCATCAAACACTCCCGGGGTCAGACACAGATTGATTATTCCTCTACGCGGTCCCATCAAACACACCCGGGGTCAGACACAGAGTGAATCTCCCTCCACGCCATCCCATCACACTATCCCGGGGTCAGACACAGAGTGAATATTCCTCTACACGGTCCCATCAAACACTGCCGGGGTCAGACACAGAGTGAATCTCCCTCCACTCCGTCCCGTCACACACTCCCGGGGTCAGACACAGAGTGATTATTCCTCTACACGGTCCCATCACACACACCCGGTTTCAGACACAGAGTGATTATTCCTCTCCACGGTCCCATCAAACTCTCCCGGGGTCTGACACAGAGTGATTATTCCTCTACACGGACCCATCAAACACTCCCGGGGTCAAACACAGAGTGATTATTCCTCTACACGGCCCCATCAAACTCTCCCGGGGTCAGACACAGAGTGATTATTCCTCTACACGGACCCATCAAACACTCCCGGGGTCAAACACAGAGTGATTATTCCTCTACACGGCCCCATCAAACTCTCCCGGGGTCAGACACAGAGTGATTATTCCTCTACACGGACCCATCAAACACTCCCGGGGTCAGGCACAGAGTGATTATTCCTCTACACGGCCCCATCAAACTCTCCCGGGGTCAGACACAGAGTGATTATTCCTCTCCACGGTCCCATCAAACACTCCGGGTGTAAGACACAGAGTGATTATTCCACTACAAGGTCCCATCAAACACTCCCGGTGTCAGACACAGTGTGAATCTCCTTCAACACCGTCCCATCACACACTCCAGGGGTCAGACACAGAGTGATTATTCCTCTACACGGTCCCATCAAACACTCCCGTGGTCAGACACAGAGTGATTATTCCTCTACACGGCCCCATCAAACTCTCCCGGGGTCAGACACAGAGTGATTATTCCTCTACACGGTCCCATCAAACACTCCCGGGGTCAGACACAGAGTGAATCTCCCTCCACGCCATCCCATCACACTCTCCCGGGGTCAGACACAGAGTGATTATTCCTCTACACGGTCCCATCAAACACTCCCGTGGTCAGACACAGAGTGATTATTCCTCTACACGGCCCCATCAAACTCTCCCGGGTGTAAGACACAGAGTGATTATTCCACTACAAGGTCCCATCAAACACTCCCGGGGTCAGACACAGAGTGAATCTCCATCCTCACCGTCCCATCACACACTCCCGGGGTCAGACACAGAGTGATTATTCCTCAACACGGTACCATCACACACTCCCGGTGTCAGACACAATGTCAATCTCCTTCAACACAGTCCCATCTCACACTCCCGGGGGCAGACACAGAGTGATTATTCCTCTCCACGGTCCCATCAAACACTCCCGGGGTCAGACACAGAGAGATTATTCCTCTACACGGTCCCATCAAGCACTCCCGGGGTCAGACACAGAGTGAATCTCAATCCTCACCGTCCCATCACACACTCCCGGGGTCAGACACAGAGAGATTATTCCTCTACACGGTACCATCAAACAGGCCCGGGGTCAGACCCAGAGAAATTATTCCTCTACACGGTCCCAGCAAACACACCCGGGGTCAGACACAGAGTGAATCTCCCTCCACGCCATCCCATCACACTCTCCCGGGGTCAGACACAGAGTGATTATTCCTCTACACGGTCCCATCAAACACTCCCGTGGTCAGACACAGAGTGATTATTCCTCTACACGGCCCGATCAAACTCTCCCGGGGTCATACACAGAGTGATTATTCCTCTACACGTTCCCATCAAACGCTCCTGGGGGTCAGACACAGAGTGATTATTCCTCTACACGGTCCCATGAAACACTCCCGGGGTCAGACACAGAGTGAATCTCCGTCCACACCGTCCCAACACACACTCCCGGGGTCAGACAGAGTGATTATTCCTCTACACGGTCCCATCAAGCACTCCCGGGGTCAGACACAGAGTGAATCTCAATCCTCACCGTCCCATCACACACTCCCGGGGTCAGACACAGAGAGATTATTCCTCTACACGGTACCATCAAACAGGCCCGGGGTCAGACCCAGAGAAATTATTCCTCTACACGGTCCCAGCAAACACTCCCGAGGTCAGACACAGAGTCATTATTTCTCTACACGGTCACATCAAACACTCCCGGGGTCAGGCACAGAGTGATTATTCGTCAACCCGGTACCATCACACACTCCCGGTGTCAGGCACAGTGTGAATCTCCTTCAACACCGTCCCATCACACACTCACGGGGTCAGACACAGAGTGATTATTCCTCTACACGGTCCCATCAAACACACCCGGGGTCAGACACAGAGTGAATCTCCCTCCACGCCATCCCATCACACTCTCCCGGGGTCAGACACAGAGTGATTATTCCTCTACACGGTCCCATCAAACACTCCCGTGGTCAGACACAGAGTGATTATTCCTCTACACGGCCCGATCAAACTCTCCCGGGGTCATACACAGAGTGATTATTCCTCTACTCGTTCCCATCAAACGCTCCTGGGGGTCAGACACAGAGTGATTATTCCTCTACACGGTCCCATGAAACACTCCCGGGGTCAGACACAGAGTGAATCTCAATCCTCACCGTCCCATCACACACTCCCGGGGTCAGACACAGAGAGATTATTCCTCTACACGGTACCATCAAACAGTCCCGGGGTCAGACACAGAGAGATTATTCCTCTACACGTTCCCAGCAAACACTCCCGAGGTCAGACACAGCGTCTTTATTCCTCTACACGGTCACATCAAACTCTTCCGGTGTCAGACACAGAGTGATTATTCCTCAACACGGTACCATCACACACTCCCGGTGTCAGACACAATGTCAATCTCCTTCAACACAGTCCCATCTCACACTCCCGGGGGCAGACACAGAGTGATTATTCCTCTCCACGGTCCCATCAAACACTCCCGGGGTCAGACACAGAGAGATTATTCCTCTACACGGTCCCATCAAGCACTCCCGGGGTCAGACACAGAGTGAATCTCAATCCTCACCGTCCCATCACACACTCCCGGGGTCAGACACAGAGAGATTATTCCTCTACACGGTACCATCAAACAGGCCCGGGGTCAGACCCAGAGAAATTATTCCTCTACACGGTCCCAGCAAACACTCCCGAGGTCAGACACAGAGTCATTATTCCTCTACACGTTCACATCAAACACTCCCGGGGTCAGGCACAGAGTGATTATTCGTCAACCCGGTACCATCACACACTCCCGGTGTCAGGCACAGTGTGAATCTCCTTCAACACCGTCCCATCACACACTCACGGGGTCAGACACAGAGTGATTATTCCTCTACACGGTCCCATCAAACACACCCGGGGTCAGACACAGAGTGAATCTCCCTCCACGCCATCCCATCACACTCTCCCGGGGTCAGACACAGAGTGATTATTCCTCTACACGGTCCCATCAAACACTCCCGTGGTCAGACACAGAGTGATTATTCCTCTACACGGCCCGATCAAACTCTCCCGGGGTCATACTCAGAGTGATTATTCCTCTACACGTTCCCATCAAACGCTCCTGGGGGTCAGACACAGAGTGATTATTCCTCTACACGGTCCCATGAAACACTCCCGGGGTCAGACACAGAGTGAATCTCCGTCCACACCGTCCCAACACACACTCCCGGGGTCAGACAGAGTGATTATTCCTCTACACGGACCCAGCAAACACTCCCGAGGTCAGACACAGAGTGAATCTCCCTCCACACCATCCCGTCACAAACTCCCGGTGTCAGACACAGAGTGATTATTCCTCTACACCGCCCATCACACACTCCCGGGGTCAGACACAGAGTGAATCTCCCGCCACACGGTCCAATCACACACTCCCAGGGTCATACACAGAGGGATTATTCCTCAACACGTCCCATCAAACACTGCCGGGGTCAGACACAGAGTGAATCTCCCTCCACTCCGTCCCATCACACACTCCCGGGGTCAGACACAGAGTGAATCTCCCTCCACTCCGTCCCATCACACACTCCCGGGGTCAGACACAGAGTGATTATTCCTCTACACGGTCCCATCACACACACCCGGGTTCAGACACAGAGTGATTATTCCTCTCCACGGTCCCATCAAACTCTCCCGGGGTCAGACACAGAGTGATTATTCCTCTACACGGTCCCATCAAACACTCCCGGGGTCAGACACAGAGTGAATCTCCCTCCACGCCATCCCATCACACTCTCCCGGGGTCAGACACAGAGTGATTATTCCTCTACACGGTCCCATCAAACACTCCCGGTGTCAGACACAGTGTGAATCTCCTTCAACACCGTCGCATCACACACTCCCGGGGTCAGACACAGAGTGATTATTCCTCTACACGGCCCCATCAAACTCTCCCGGGTGTAAGACACAGAGTGATTATTCCACTACAAGGTCCCATCAAACACTCCCGGGATCAGACACAGAGTGAATCTCCATCCTCACCGTCCCATCGCACACTCCCGGGGTCAGACACAGAGAGATTATTCCTCTACACGGTACCATCAAACAATCCCGGGGTCAGACACAGAGTGAATCTCAATCCTCACCGTCCCATCACACACTCCCGGGGTCAGACACAGAGAGATTATTCCTCTACACGGTACCATCAAACAGTCCCGGGGTCAGACACAGAGAGATTATTCCTCTACACGTTCCCAGCAAACACTCCCGAGGTCAGACACAAAGTCATTATTCCTCTACACGGTCACATCAAACTCTTCCGGTGTCAGACACAGAGTAATTATTCCTCAACACGGTCCCATCAAACACTCCCGGGGTCAGACACAGAGTGAATCTCCCTCCACGCCATCCCATCACACTCTCCCGGGGTCAGACACAGAGTGATTATTCCTCTACACGGTCCCATCAAACACTCCCGTGGTCAGACACAGAGTGATTATTCCTCTACACGGCCCGATCAAACTCTCCCGGGGTCATACACAGATTGATTATTCCTCTACACGTTCCCATCAAACGCTCCTGGGGGTCAGACACAGAGTGATTATTCCTCTACACGGACCCATGAAACACTCCCGGGGTCAGACACAGAGTGAATCTCCGTCCACACCGTCCCAACACACACTCCCGGGGTCAGACAGAGTGATTATTCCTCTACACGGACCCAGCAAACACTCCCGGGGTCAGACACAGAGTGAATCTCCCTCCACACCGTCCCGTCACAAACTCCCGGTGTCAGACACAGAGTGATTATTCCTCTACACCGCCCATCACACACTCCCGGGGTCAGACACAGAGTGAATCTCCCACCACACGGTCCAATCACACACTCCCAGGGTCATACACAGAGGGATTATTCCTCAACACGTCCCATCAAACACTGCCGGGGTCAGACACAGAGTGAATCTCCCCCCACTCCGTCCCATCACACACTCCCGGGGTCAGACACAGAGTGAATCTCCCTCCACTCCGTCCCATCACACACTCCCGGTGTCAGACACAGAGTGATTATTCCTCTACACGGTCCCATCAAACACTCCCGGGGTCAGACACAGATTGATTATTCCTCTACACGGTCCCATCAAACACTCCCGTGGTCAGACACAGAGTGATTATTCCTCTACACGGCCCGATCAAACTCTCCCGGGGTCATACACAGAGTGATTATTCCTCTACACGTTCCCATCAAACGCTCCTGGGGGTCAGACACAGAGTGATTATTCCTCTACACGGTCCCATGAAACACTCCCGGGGTCAGACACAGAGTGAATCTCCGTCTACACCGTCCCAACACACACTCCCGGGGTCAGACAGAGTGATTATTCCTCTACACGGACTCAGCAAACACTCCCGAGGTCAGACACAGAGTGAATCTCCCTCCACACCATCCCGTCACAAACTCCCGGTGTCAGACACAGAGTGATTATTCCTCCACACCGCCCATCACACACTCCCGGGGTCAGACACAGAGTGAATCTCCCGCCACACGGTCCAATCACACACTCCCAGGGTCATACACAGAGGGATTATTCCTCAACACGTCCCATCAAACACTGCCGGGGTCAGACACAGAGTGAATCTCCCTCCACTCCGTCCCATCACACACTCCCGGGGTCAGACACAGAGTGAATCTCCCTCCACTCCGTCCCATCACACACTCCCGGGGTCAGACACAGAGTGATTATTCCTCTACACGGTCCCATCACACACACCCGGGTTCAGACACAGAGTGATTATTCCTCTCCACGGTCCCATCAAACTCTCCCGGGGTCAGACACAGAGTGATTATTCCTCTACACGGTCCCATCAAACACTCCCGGGGTCAGACACAGAGTGAATCTCCCTCCACGCCATCCCATCACACTCTCCCGGGGTCAGACACAGAGTGATTATTCCTCTACACGGTCCCATCAAACACTCCCGGTGTCAGACACAGTGTGAATCTCCTTCAACACCGTCCCATCACACACTCCCGGGGTCAGACACAGAGTGATTATTCCTCTACACGGCCCCATCAAACTCTCCCGGGTGTAAGACACAGAGTGATTATTCCACTACAAGGTCCCATCAAACACTCCCGGGGTCAGACACAGAGTGAATCTCCATCCTCACCGTCCCATCGCACACTCCCGGGGTCAGACACAGAGAGATTATTCCTCTACACGGTACCATCAAACAATCCCGGGGTCAGACACAGAGTGAATCTCAATCCTCACCGTCCCATCACACACTCCCGGGGTCAGACACAGAGAGATTATTCCTCTACACGTTCCCAGCAAACACTCCCGAGGTCAGACACAGAGTCATTATTCCTCTACACGGTCACATCAAACTCTTCCGGTGTCAGACACAGAGTGATTATTCCTCAACACGGTACCATCACACACTCCCGGTGTCAGACACAGTGTCAATCTCCTTCAACACAGTCCCATCTCACACTCCCGGGGGCAGACACAGAGTGATTATTCCTCTCCACGGTCCCATCAAACACTCCCGGGGTCAGACACAGATTGATTATACCTCTACACGGTCCCATCAAACACACCCGGGGTCAGACACAGAGTGAATCTCCCTCCACGCCATCCCATCACACTCTCCCGGGGTCAGACACAGAGTGATTATTCCTCTACACGGTCCTATCAAACACTCACGGGGTCAGACACAGAGAGATTATTCCTCTACACGGTACCATCAAACAGTCCCGGGGTCAGACACAGAGAGATTATTCCTCTACACGGTCCCAGCAAGCACTCCCTGGGTCAGGCACAGAGTGATTATTCGTCAACCCGGTACCATCACACACTCCCGGTGTCATACACAGTGTGAATCTCCTTCAACACCGTCCCATCACACACTCACGGGGTCAGACACAGAGTGATTATTCCTCTACACGGACCCAGCAAACACTCCCGAGGTCAGACACAGAGTGAATCTCCCTCCACACCATCCCGTCACAAACTCCCGGTGTCAGACACAGAGTGATTATTCCGCTACACCGCCCATCACACACTCCCGGGGTCAGACACAGAGTGAATCTCCCGCCACACGGTCCAATCACACACTCCCAGGGTCATACACAGAGGGATTATTCCTCAACACGTCCCATCAAACACTGCCGGGGTCAGACACAGAGTGAATCTCCCTCCACTCCGTCCCATCACACACTCCCGGGGTCAGACACAGAGTGAATCTCCCTCCACTCCGTCCCATCACACACTCCCGGGGTCAGACACAGAGTGATTATTCCTCTACACGGTCCCATCACACACACCCGGGTTCAGACACAGAGTGATTATTCCTCTCCACGGTCCCATCAAACTCTCCCGGGGTCAGACACAGAGTGATTATTCCTCTACACGGTCCCATCAAACACTCCCGGGGTCAGACACAGAGTGAATCTCCCTCCACGCCATCCCATCACACTCTCCCGGGGTCAGACACAGAGTGATTATTCCTCTACACGGTCCCATCAAACACTCCCGGTGTCAGACACAGTGTGAATCTCCTTCAACACCGTCGCATCACACACTCCCGGGGTCAGACACAGAGTGATTATTCCTCTACACGGCCCCATCAAACTCTCCCGGGTGTAAGACACAGAGTGATTATTCCACTACAAGGTCCCATCAAACACTCCCGGGATCAGACACAGAGTGAATCTCCATCCTCACCGTCCCATCGCACACTCCCGGGGTCAGACACAGAGAGATTATTCCTCTACACGGTACCATCAAACAATCCCGGGGTCAGACACAGAGTGAATCTCAATCCTCACCGTCCCATCACACACTCCCGGGGTCAGACACAGAGAGATTATTCCTCTACACGGTACCATCAAACAGTCCCGGGGTCAGACACAGAGAGATTATTCCTCTACACGTTCCCAGCAAACACTCCCGAGGTCAGACACAAAGTCATTATTCCTCTACACGGTCACATCAAACTCTTCCGGTGTCAGACACAGAGTAATTATTCCTCAACACGGTCCCATCAAACACTCCCGGGGTCAGACACAGAGTGAATCTCCCTCCACGCCATCCCATCACACTCTCCCGGGGTCAGACACAGAGTGATTATTCCTCTACACGGTCCCATCAAACACTCCCGTGGTCAGACACAGAGTGATTATTCCTCTACACGGCCCGATCAAACTCTCCCGGGGTCATACACAGATTGATTATTCCTCTACACGTTCCCATCAAACGCTCCTGGGGGTCAGACACAGAGTGATTATTCCTCTACACGGTCCCATGAAACACTCCCGGGGTCAGACACAGAGTGAATCTCCGTCCACACCGTCCCAACACACACTCCCGGGGTCAGACAGAGTGCTTATTCCTCTACACCGCCCATCACACACTCCCGGGGTCAGACACAGAGTGAATCTCCCACCACACGGTCCAATCACACACTCCCAGGGTCATACACAGAGGGATTATTCCTCAACACGTCCCATCAAACACTGCCGGGGTCAGACACAGAGTGAATCTCCCTCCACTCCGTCCCATCACACACTCCCGGGGTCAGACACAGAGTGAATCTCCCTCCACTCCGTCCCATCACACACTCCCGGTGTCAGACACAGAGTGATTATTCCTCTACACGGTCCCATCACACACACCCGGGTTCAGACCCAGAGTGATTATTCCTCTCCACGGTCCCATCAAACTCTCCCGGCGTCAGACACAGAGTGATTATTCCTCTACACGGTCCCATCAAACACTCCCGGGGTCAGACACAGAGTGAATCTCCCTCCACGCCATCCCATCACACTCTCCCGGGGTCTGACACAGAGTGATTATTCCTCTACACGGTCCCATCAAACACTCCCGGTGTCAGACACAGTGTGAATCTCCTTCAACACCGTCCCATCACACACTCCCGGGGTCAGACAGAGAGTGATTATTCCTCTACACGGCCCCATCAAACTCTCCCGCGTGTAAGACACAGAGTGATTATTCCACTACAAGGTCCCATCAAACACTCCCGGGGTCAGACACAGAGTGAATCTCCATCCTCACCGTCCCATCGCACACTCCCGGGGTCAGACACAGAGAGATTATTCCTCTACACGGTACCATCAAACAGTCCCGGGGTCAGACACAGAGAAATTATTCCTCTACACGTTCCCAGCAAACACTCCCGAGGTCAGACACAGAGTCATTATTCCTCTACACGGTCACATCAAACTCTTCCGGTGTCAGACACAGAGTGATTATTCCTCAACACGGTACCATCACACACTCCCGGTTTCAGACACAGTGTCAATCTCCTTCAACACAGTCCCATCTCACACTCCCGGGGGCAGACACAGAGTGATTATTCCTCTCCACGGTCCCATCAAACACTCCCGGGGTCAGACACAGATTGATTATTCCTCTACACGGTCCCATCAAACACACCCGGGGTCAGACACAGAGTGAATCTCCCTCCACGCCATCCCATCACACTCTCCCGGGGTCAGACACAGAGTGATTATTCCTCTACACGGTCCTATCAAACACTCCCGGGGTCAGACACAGAGAGATTATTCCTCTACACGGTACCATCAAACAGTCCCGGGGTCAGACACAGAGAGATTATTCCTCTACACGGTCCCAGCAAGCACTCCCTGGGTCAGGCACAGAGTGATTATTCGTCAACCCGGTACCATCACACACTCCCGGTGTCAGACACAGTGTGAATCTCCTTCAACACCGTCCCATCACACACTCACGGGGTCAGACACAGAGTGATTATTCCTCTACACGGCCCAATCAAACTCTCCCGGGGTCAGACACAGAGTGATTATTCCTCTACACGGTCCCATCAAACACACCCGGGGTCAGACACAGAGTGAATCTCCCTCCACGCCATCCCATCACACTCTCCCGGGGTCAGACACAGAGTGATTATTCCTCTACACGGTCCCATCAAACACTCCCGTGGTCAGACACAGAGTGATTATTCCTCTACACGGCCCGATCAAACTCTCCCGGGGTCATACACAGAGTGATTATTCCTCTACACGTTCCCATCAAACGCTCCCGGGGGTCAGACACAGAGTGATTATTCCTCTACACGGTCCCATGAAACACTACCGGGGTCAGACACAGAGTGAATCTCCGTCCACACCGTCCCAACACACACTCCCGGGGTCAGACAGAGTGATTATTCCTCTACACGGACCCAGAAAACACTCCCGGGGTCAGACACAGAGTGAATCTCCCTCCATACCGTCCCGTCACAAACTCCCGGTGTCAGACACAGAGTGATTATTCCTCTACACCGCCCATCACACAATCCCGGGGTCAGACACAGAGTGAATCTCCCGCCACACGGTCCAATCACACTCTCCCAGGGTCATACACAGAGGGATTATTCCTCAACACGTCCCATCAAACACTGCCGGGGTCAGAAACAGAGTGAATCTCCCTCCACTCCGTCCCATCACACACTCCCGGGGTCAGACACAGAGTGATTATTCCTCTACACGGTCCCATCACACACACCCGGGTTCAGACACAGTGATTATTCCTCTCCACGGTCCCATCAAACTCTCCCGGGGTCAGACACAGAGTGATTATTCCTCTACACGGTCCCATCAAACACTCCCAGGGTCATACACAGAGGGATTATTCCTCAACACGGTCCCATCAAACACTCCCGGGGTCAAACACAGAGTGATTATTCCCCTACATGGTACCTAAAACAGTCCCGGGGTCAGACACAGAGTCATTATTCCTCTACACGGTCACATCAAACTCTTCCGGTGTCAGACACAGAGTGATTATTCCTCAACACGGTACCATCACACACTCCCGGTGTCAGACACAGAGTGAATCTCAATCCTCACCGACCCATCAGACACTCCCGGGGTCAGACACAGAGAGATTATTCCTCTACAAGGTACCATCAAACACTCCCGTGGTCAGACACAGAGTGATTATTCCTCTACACGGTACCATCACACACTCCCGGTGTCAGACACAGTGTGAATCTCCTTCAACACCGTCCCATCACACACTCCCGGTGTCAGACACAGAGTGATTATTCCTCTACACGGTCCCATCACACACACCCGGGTTCAGACACAGAGTGATTATTCCTCTCCACGGTCCCATCAAACTCTCCCGGGGTCAGACACAGAGTGATTATTCCTCTACACGGTCCCATCAAACACTCCCGGGGTCAGACACAGAGTGAATCTCCCTCCACGCCATCCCATCACACTCTCCCGGGGTCAGACACAGAGTGATTATTCCTCTACACGGTCCCATCAAACACTCCCGGTGTCAGACACAGTGTGAATCTCCTTCAACACCGTCCCATCACACACTCCCGGGGTCAGACACAGAGTGATTATTCCTCTACACGGCCCCATCAAACTCTCCCGGGTGTAAGACACAGAGTGATTATTCCACTACAAGGTCCCATCAAACACTCCCGGGGTCAGACACAGAGTGAATCTCCATCCTCACCGTCCCATCTCACACTCCCGGGGTCAGACACAGAGAGATTATTCCTCTACACGGTACCATCAAACAATCCCGGGGTCAGACACAGAGTGAATCTCAATCCTCACCGTCCCATCACACACTCCCGGGGTCAGACACAGAGAGATTATTCCTCTACACGTTCCCAGCAAACACTCCCGAGGTCAGACACAGAGTCATTATTCCTCTACACGGTCACATCAAACTCTTCCGGTGTCAGACACAGAGTGATTATTCCTCAACACGGTACCATCACACACTCCCGGTGTCAGACACAGTGTCAATCTCCTTCAACACAGTCCCATCTCACACTCCCGGGGGCAGACACAGAGTGATTATTCCTCTCCACGGTCCCATCAAACACTCCCGGGGTCAGACACAGATTGATTATTCCTCTACACGGTCCCATCAAACACACCCGGGGTCAGACACAGAGTGAATCTCCCTCCACGCCATCCCATCACACTCTCCCGGGGTCAGACACAGATTGATTATTCCTCTACACGGTCCTATCAAACACTCCCGGGGTCAGACACAGAGAGATTATTCCTCTACACGGTACCATCAAACAGTCCCGGGGTCAGACACAGAGAGATTATTCCTCTACACGGTCCCAGCAAGCACTCCCTGGGTCAGGCACAGAGTGATTATTCGTCAACCCGGTACCATCACACACTCCCGGTGTCAGACACAGTGTGAATCTCCTTCAACACCGTCCCATCACACACTCACGGGGTCAGACACAGAGTGATTATTCCTCTACACGGCCCAATCAAACTCTCCCGGGGTCAGACACAGAGTGATTATTCCTCTACACGGTCCCATCAAACACACCCGGGGTCAGACACAGAGTGAATCTCCCTCCACGCCATCCCATCACACTCTCCCGGGGTCAGACACAGAGTGATTATTCCTCTACACGGTCCCATCAAACACTCCCGTGGTCGGACACAGAGTGATTATTCCTCTACACGGCCCGATCAAACTCTCCCGGGGTCATACACAGAGTGATTATTCCTCTACACGTTCCCATCAAACGCTCCCGGGGGTCAGACACAGAGTGATTATTCCTCTACACGGTCCCATGAAACACTACCGGGGTCAGACACAGAGTGAATCTCCGTCCACACCGTCCCAACACACACTCCCGGGGTCAGACAGAGTGATTATTCCTCTACACGGACCCAGCAAACACTACCGGGGTCAGACACAGAGTGAATCTCCCTCCATACCGTCCCGTCACAAACTCCCGGTGTCAGACACAGAGTGATTATTCCTCTACACCGCCCATCACACAATCCCGGGGTCAGACACAGAGTGAATCTCCCGCCACACGGTCCAATCACACACTCCCAGGGTCATACACAGAGGGATTGTTCCTCAACACGTCCCATCAAACACTGCCGGGGTCAGACACAGAGTGAATCTCCCTCCACTCCGTCCCATCACACACTCCCGGGGTCAGACACAGAGTGATTATTCCTCTACACGGTCCCATCACACACACCCGGGTTCAGACACAGTGATTATTCCTCTCCACGGTCCCATCAAACTCTCCCGGGGTCAAACACAGAGTGATTATTCCTCTACACGGTCCCATCAAACACTCCCAGGGTCGTACACAGAGGGATTATTCCTCAACACGGTCCCATCAAACACTGCCGGGGTCAGACACAGAGTGAATCTCCCTCCACTCCGTCCCATCACACACTCCCGGGGTCAGACACAGAGTGATTATTCCTCTACACGGTCCCATCACACACACCCGGGGTCAAACACAGAGTGATTATTCCTCTACATGGTACCATCAAACAGTCCCGGGGTCAGACACAGAGTCATTATTCCTCTACACTGTCACATCAAACTCTTCCGGTGTCAGACACAGAGTGATTATTCCTCAACACGGTACCATCACACACTTCCGGTGTCAGACACAGAGTGAATCTCAATCCTCACCGACCCATCAGACACTCCCGGGGTCAGACACAGAGAGATTATTCCTCTACAAGGTACATCAAACACTCCCGTGGTCAGACACAGAGTGATTTTCCTCTACACGGTACCATCACACACACCGGTGTCAGACACAGTGTGAATCTCCTTCAACACCGTCCCATCACACACTCCCGGGGACAGACACAGAGTGATTATTCTCTCCACGGTCCCATCAAACACTCCGGGTGTAAGACACCGAGTGATTATTCCTCTACAAGGTCCCATCAAACACTCCCGTGGTCAGACACAGAGAGATTATTCCTCTACAACGGTCCCATCAAACACACCCGGGGTCAGACACAGAGTGAATCTCCCTCCACGCCATCCCAGCACACTCTCCCGGGGTCAGACACAGAGTGATTATTCCTCTACACGGTCCCATCAAACACTCCCGTGGTCGGACACAGAGTGATTATTCCTCTACACGGCCCGATCAAACTCTCCCGGGGTCATACACAGAGTGATTATTCCTCTACACGTTCCCATCAAACGCTCCCGGGGTCAGACACAGAGTGATTATTCCTCTACACGGTCCCATGAAACACTACCGGGGTCAGACACAGAGTGAATCTCCGTCCACACCGTCCCAACACACACTCCCGGGGTCAGACAGAGTGATTATTCCTCTACACGGACCCAGCAAACACTACCGGGGTCAGACACAGAGTGAATCTCCCTCCATACCGTCCGTCACAAACTCCCGGTGTCAGACACAGAGTGATTATTCCTCTACACCGCCCATCACACAATCCCGGGGTCAGACACAGAGTGAATCTCCCGCCACACGGTCCAATCACACACTCCAGGGTCATACACAGAGGGATTGTTCCTCAACACGTCCAGCAAACACTGCCGGGGTCAGACACAGAGTGAATCTCCCTCCACTCCGTCCCATCACACACTCCCGGGGTCAGACACAGAGTGATTATTCCTCTACACGGTCCCATCACACACACCCGGTTCAGACACAGTGATTATTCCTCTCCACGTTCCATCAAACTCTCCCGGGGTCAGACACAGAGTGATTATTCCTCTACACGGTCCCATCAAACACTCCCAGGGTCATACACAGAGGGATTATTCCTCACACGGTCCCATCAAACACGCCGGGGTCAGACACAGAGTGAATCTCCTCCACTCCGTCCATCACACACTCCCGGGTCAGACACAGAGTGATTATTCCTCTACACGGTCCCATCACACACACCCGGGTTCAGACACAGAGTGATTATTCCTCTCCACGGTCCATCAAACACTCCCGGGGTCAAACACAGAGTGATTATTCCTCTACATGGTACCATCAAACAGTCCCGGGGTCAGACACAGAGTCATTATTCCTCTACACTGTCACATCAAACTCTTCCGGTGTCAGACACAGAGTGATTATTCCTCAACACGGTACCATCACACACTTCCGGTGTCAGACACAGAGTGAATCTCAATCCTCACCGACCCATCAGACACTCCCGGGGTCAGACACAGAGAGATTATTCCTCTACAAGGTACCATCAAACACTCCCGTGGTCAGACACAGAGTGATTATTCCTCTACACGGTACCATCACACACACCCGTGTCAGACACAGTGTGAATCTCCTTCAACACCGTCCCATCACACACTCCCGGGGACAGACACAGAGTGATTATTCCTCTCCACGGTCCCATCAAACACTCCGGGTGTAAGACACCGAGTGATTATTCCTCTACAAGGTCCATCAAACACTCCCGTGGTCAGACACAGAGAGATTATTCCTCTACACGGTACCATCAAACAATCCCGGGGTCAGACACAGAGTGAATCTCAATCCTCACCGTCCCATCACACACTCCCGGGGTCAGACACAGAGAGATTATTCCTCTACATGGTACCATCAAACAGACCCGGGGTCAGACACAGAGAGATTATTCCTCTACACGGTCCAGCAAACACTCCGAGGTCAGACACAGAGTCATTATTCCTCTACCCGGTCACATAAAACTCTTCCGGTGTCAGACAGAGTGATTATTCCTCAACACGGTACCATCACACACTCCCGGTGTCAGACACAGTGTGAATCTCCTTCAACACAGTCCCATCTCACACTCCCGGGGTTAGACACAGATTGATTATTCCTCTCTACGGTCCCATCAAACACTCCCGGGGACAGACACAGATTGATTATTCCTCTACACGGTCCCATCAAACACACCCGGGGTCAGACACAGAGTGAAACACAGAGTGAATCTCCCTCCACGCCATCCCATCACACTCTCCCGGGGTCAGACACAGAGTGAATATTCCTCTACACGGTCCCATCAAACACTGCCGGGGTCAGACACAGAGTGAATCTCCCTCCACTCCGTCCCATCACACACTCCCGGGGTCAGACACAGAGTGATTATTCCTCTACACGGTCCCATCACACACACCCGGTTTCAGACACAGAGTGATTATTCCTCCCCACGGTCCCATCAAACACTCCCGGGGTCAAACACAGAGTGATTATTCCTCTACACGGCCCCATCAAACTCTCCCGGGGTCAGACACAGAGTGATTATTCCTCTACACGGACCCATCAAACACTCCCGGGGTCAGGCACAGAGTGATTATTCCTCTACACGGCCCCATCAAACTCTCCCGGGGTCAGACACAGAGTGATTATTCCTCTCCACGGTCCCATCAAACACTCCGGGTGTAAGACACAGAGTGATTATTCCACTACAAGGTCCCATCAAACACTCCCGGTGTCAGACACAGTGTGAATCTCCTTCAACACCGTCCCATCACACACTCCCGGCGACAGACACAGAGTGATTATTCCTCTACACGGTCCCATCAAACACTCCCGTGGTCAGACACAGAGTGATTATTCCTCTACACGGCCCCATCAAACTCTCCCGGGGTCAGACACAGAGTGATTATTCCTCCACACGGTCCCATCAAACACTCCCGTGGTCAGACACAGAGTGATTATTCCTCTACACGGCCCCATCAAACTCTCCCGGGTGTAAGACACAGAGTGATTATTCCACTACAAGGTCCCATCAAACACTCCCGGGGTCAGACACAGAGTGAATCTCCATCCTCACCGTCCCATCACACACTCCCGGGGTCAGACACAGAGAGATTATTCCTCTACACGGTACCATCAAACAATCCCGGGGTCAGACACAGAGTGAATCTCAATCCTCACCGTCCCATCACACACTCCCGGGGTCAGACACAGAGAGATTATTCCTCTACACGTTCCCATCAAACGCTCCCGGGGGTCAGACACAGAGTGATTATTCCTCTACACGGTCCCATGAAACACTACCGGGGTCAGACACAGAGTGAATCTCCGTCCACACCGTCCCAACACACACTCCCGGGGTCAGACAGAGTGATTATTCCCCTACACGGACCCAGCAAACACTCCCGGGGTCAGACACAGAGTCAATCTCCCTCCATACCGTCCCGTCACAAACTCCCGGTGTCAGACACAGAGTGATTATTCCTCTACACCGCCCATCACACAATCCCGGGGTCAGACACAGAGTGAATCTCCCGCCACACGGTCCAATCACACACTCCCAGGGTCATACGCAGAGGGATTATTCCTCAACACGTCCCATCAAACACTGCCGGGGTCAGACACAGAGTGAATCTCCCTCCACTCCGTCCCATCACACACCCGGGGTCAGACACAGAGTGATTATTCCTCTACACGGTCCCATCACACACACCCGGGTTCAGACACAGTGATTATTCCTCTCCACGGTCCCATCAAACTCTCCCGGGGTCAGACACAGAGTGATTATTCCTCTACACGGTCCCATCAAACACTCCCAGGGTCATACACAGAGGGATTATTCCTCAACACGGTCCCATCAAACACTGCCGGGGTCAGACACAGAGTGAAACTCCCTCCACTCCGTCCCATCACACACTCCCGGGGTCAGACACAGAGTGATTATTCCTCTACACGGTCCCATCACACACACCCGGGTTCAGACACAGAGTGATTATTCCTCTCCACGGTCCCATCAAACAGTCCCGGGGTCAGACACAGAGTCATTATTCCTCTACACGGTCACATCAAACTCTTCCGGTGTCAGACACAGAGTGATTATTCCTCAACACGGTACCATCACACACTCCCGGTGTCAGACACAGAGTGAATCTCAATCCTCACCGACCCATCAGACACTCCCGGGGTCAGACACAGAGAGATTATTCCTCTACAAGGTACCATCAAACACTCCCGTGGTCAGACACAGAGTGATTATTCCTCTACACGGTACCATCACACACTCCCGGTGTCAGACACAGTGTGAATCTCCTTCAACACCGTCCCATCACACACTCCCGGTGTCAGACACAGAGTGATTATTCCTCTACACGGTCCCATCGCACACACCCGGGTTCAGACACAGAGTGATTATTCCTCTCTACGGTCCCATCAAACTCTCCCGGGGTCAGACACAGAGTGATTATTCCTCTACACGGTCCCATCAAACACTCCCGGGGTCAGACACAGAGTGAATCTCCCTCCACGCCATCCCATCACACTCTCCCGGGGTCAGACACAGAGTGATTATTCCTCTACACGGTCCCATCAAACACTCCCGGTTTCAGACACAGTGTGAATCTCCTTCAACACCGTCCCATCACACACTCCCGGGGTCAGACACAGAGTGATTATTCCTCTACACGGCCCCATCAAACTCTCCCGGGTGTAAGACACAGAGTGATTATTCCACTACAAGGTCAAATCAAACACTCCCGGGGTCAGACACAGAGTGAATCTCCATCCTCACCGTCCCATCGCACACTCCCGTGGTCAGACACAGAGTGATTATTCCTCTACACGGCCCGATCAACATCTCCCGGGGTCATACACAGAGTGATTATTCCTCTACACGTTACCATCAAACGCTCCCGGGGGTCAGACACAGAGTGATTATTCCTCTACACGGTCCCATCAAACACTCCCGGGGTCAGACACAGAGTGAATCTCCATCCTCACCGTCCCATCGCACACTCCCGGGGTCAGACACAGAGAGATTATTCCTCTACACGGTCCCATCAAACACTCCCGGGGTCAGACACAGAGTGAATCTCCCTCCACGCCATCCCATCACACTCTCCCGGGGTCAGACACAGAGTGATTATTCCTCTACACGGTCCCATCAAACACTCCCGTGGTCAGACACAGAGTGATTATTCCTCTACACGGCCCGATCAACATCTCCCGGGGTCATACACAGAGTGATTATTCCTCTACACGTTACCATCAAACTCTCCCGGGTGTAAGACACAGAGTGATTATTCCACTACAAGGTCCCATCAAACACTCCCGGGGTCAGACACAGAGTGAATCTCCATCCTCACCGTCCCATCGCACACTCCCGGGGTCAGACACAGAGAGATTATTCCTCTACACGGTACCATCAAACAATCCCGGGGTCAGACACAGAGTGAATCTCAATCCTCACCGTCCCATCACACACTCCCGGGGTCAGACACAGAGAGATTATTCCTCTACACGTTCCCAGCAAACACTCCCGAGGTCAGACACAGAGTCATTATTCCTCTACACGGTCACATCAAACTCTTCCGGTGTCAGACACAGAGTGATTATTCCTCAACACGGTACCATCACACACTCCCGGTGTCAGACACAGTGTCAATCTCCTTCAACACAGTCCCATCTCACACTCCCGGGGGCAGACACAGAGTGATTATTCCTCTCCACGGTCCCATCAAACACTCCCGGGGTCAGACACAGATTGATTATTCCTCTACACGGTCCCATCAAACACACCCGGGGTCAGACACAGAGTGAATCTCCCTCCACGCCATCCCATCACACTCTCCCGGGGTCAGACACAGAGTGATTATTCCTCTACACGGTCCTATCAAACACTCCCGGGGTCAGACACAGAGAGATTATTCCTCTACACGGTACCATCAAACAGTCCCGGGGTCAGACACAGAGAGATTATTCCTCTACACGGTCCCAGCAAGCACTCCTGGGTCAGGCACAGAGTGATTATTCGTCAACCCGGTACCATCTCACACTCCCGGTGTCAGACACAGTGTGAATCTCCTTCAACACCGTCCCATCACACACTCACGGGGTCAGACACAGAGTGATTATTCCTCTACACGGCCCAATCAAACTCTCCCGGGGTCAGACACAGAGTGATTATTCCTCTACACGGTCCCATCAAACACACCCGGGGTCAGACACAGAGTGAATCTCCCTCCACGCCATCCCATCACACTCTCCCGGGGTCAGACACAGAGTGATTATTCCTCTACACGGTCCCAGCAAACACTCCCGTGGTCAGACACAGAGTGATTATTCCCCTACACGGACCCAGCAAACACTCCCGGGGTCAGACACAGAGTCAATCTCCCTCCATACCGTCCCGTCACAAACTCCCGGTGTCAGACACAGAGTGATTATTCCTCTACACCGCCCATCACACAATCCCGGGGTCAGACACAGAGTGAATCTCCCGCCACACGGTCCAATCACACACTCCCAGGGTCATACGCAGAGGGATTATTCCTCAACACGTCCCATCAAACACAGCCGGGGTCAGACACAGAGTGAATCTCCCTCCACTCCGTCCCATCACACACCCGGGGTCAGACACAGAGTGATTATTCCTCTACACGGTCCCATCACACACACCCGGGTTCAGACACAGTGATTATTCCTCTCCACGGTCCCATCAAACTCTCCCGGGGTCAGACACAGAGTGATTATTCCTCTACACGGTCCCATCAAACACTCCCAGGGTCATACACAGAGGGATTATTCCTCAACACGGTCCCATCAAACACTGCCGGGGTCAGACACAGAGTGAATCTCCCTCCACTCCGTCCCATCACACACTCCCGGGGTCAGACACAGAGTGATTATTCCTCTACACGGTCCCATCACACACACCCGGGTTCAGACACAGAGTGATTATTCCTCTCCACGGTCCCATCAAACAGTCCCGGGGTCAGACACAGAGTCATTATTCCTCTACACGGTCACATCAAACTCTTCCGGTGTCAGACACAGAGTGATTATTCCTCAACACGGTACCATCACACACTCCCGGTGTCAGACACAGAGTGAATCTCAATCCTCACCGACCCATCAGACACTCCCGGGGTCAGACACAGAGAGATTATTCCTCTACAAGGTACCATCAAACACTCCCGTGGTCAGACACAGAGTGATTATTCCTCTACACGGTACCATCACACACTCCCGGTGTCAGACACAGTGTGAATCTCCTTCAACACCGTCCCATCACACACTCCCGGTGTCAGACACAGAGTGATTATTCCTCTACACGGTCCCATCGCACACACCCGGGTTCAGACACAGAGTGATTATTCCTCTCTACGGTCCCATCAAACTCTCCCGGGGTCAGACACAGAGTGATTATTCCTCTACACGGTCCCATCAAACACTCCCGGGGTCAGACACAGAGTGAATCTCCCTCCACGCCATCCCATCACACTCTCCCGGGGTCAGACACAGAGTGATTATTCCTCTACACGGTCCCATCAAACACTCCCGGTTTCAGACACAGTGTGAATCTCCTTCAACACCGTCCCATCACACACTCCCGGGGTCAGACACAGAGTGATTATTCCTCTACACGGCCCCATCAAACTCTCCCGGGTGTAAGACACAGAGTGATTATTCCACTACAAGGTCAAATCAAACACTCCCGGGGTCAGACACAGAGTGAATCTCCATCCTCACCGTCCCATCGCACACTCCCGTGGTCAGACACAGAGTGATTATTCCTCTACACGGCCCGATCAACATCTCCCGGGGTCATACACAGAGTGATTATTCCTCTACACGTTACCATCAAACGCTCCCGGGGGTCAGACACAGAGTGATTATTCCTCTACACGGTCCCATCAAACACTCCCGGGGTCAGACACAGAGTGAATCTCCATCCTCACCGTCCCATCGCACACTCCCGGGGTCAGACACAGAGAGATTATTCCTCTACACGGTCCCATCAAACACTCCCGGGGTCAGACACAGAGTGAATCTCCCTCCACGCCATCCCATCACACTCTCCCGGGGTCAGACACAGAGTGATTATTCCTCTACACGGTCCCATCAAACACTCCCGTGGTCAGACACAGAGTGATTATTCCTCTACACGGCCCGATCAACATCTCCCGGGGTCATACACAGAGTGATTATTCCTCTACACGTTACCATCAAACTCTCCCGGGTGTAAGACACAGAGTGATTATTCCACTACAAGGTCCCATCAAACACTCCCGGGGTCAGACACAGAGTGAATCTCCATCCTCACCGTCCCATCGCACACTCCCGGGGTCAGACACAGAGAGATTATTCCTCTACACGGTACCATCAAACAATCCCGGGGTCAGACACAGAGTGAATCTCAATCCTCACCGTCCCATCACACACTCCCGGGGTCAGACACAGAGAGATTATTCCTCTACACGTTCCCAGCAAACACTCCCGAGGTCAGACACAGAGTCATTATTCCTCTACACGGTCACATCAAACTCTTCCGGTGTCAGACACAGAGTGATTATTCCTCAACACGGTACCATCACACACTCCCGGTGTCAGACACAGTGTCAATCTCCTTCAACACAGTCCCATCTCACACTCCCGGGGGCAGACACAGAGTGATTATTCCTCTCCACGGTCCCATCAAACACTCCCGGGGTCAGACACAGATTGATTATTCCTCTACACGGTCCCATCAAACACACCCGGGGTCAGACACAGAGTGAATCTCCCTCCACGCCATCCCATCACACTCTCCCGGGGTCAGACACAGAGTGATTATTCCTCTACACGGTCCTATCAAACACTCCCGGGGTCAGACACAGAGAGATTATTCCTCTACACGGTACCATCAAACAGTCCCGGGGTCAGACACAGAGAGATTATTCCTCTACACGGTCCCAGCAAGCACTCCCTGGGTCAGGCACAGAGTGATTATTCGTCAACCCGGTACCATCTCACACTCCCGGTGTCAGACACAGTGTGAATCTCCTTCAACACCGTCCCATCACACACTCACGGGGTCAGACACAGAGTGATTATTCCTCTACACGGCCCAATCAAACTCTCCCGGGGTCAGACACAGAGTGATTATTCCTCTACACGGTCCCATCAAACACACCCGGGGTCAGACACAGAGTGAATCTCCCTCCACGCCATCCCATCACACTCTCCCGGGGTCAGACACAGAGTGATTATTCCTCTACACGGTCCCAGCAAACACTCCCGTGGTCAGACACAGAGTGATTATTCCTCTACACGGCCCGATCAACATCTCCCGGGGTCATACACAGAGTGATTATTCCTCTACACGTTACCATCAAACGCTCCCGGGGTTCAGACACAGAGTGATTATTCCTCTACACGGTCCCATGAAACACTACCGGGGTCAGACACAGAGTGAATCTCCGTCCACACCGTCCCAACACACACTCCCGGGGTCAGACAGAGTGATTATTCCTCTACACGGACCCAGCAAACACTACCGGGGTCAGACACAGAGTGAATCTCCCTCCATACCGTCCCGTCACAAACTCCCGGTGTCAGACACAGAGTGATTATTCCTCTACACCGCCCATCACACAATCCCGGGGTCAGACACAGAGTGAATCTCCCGCCACACGGTCCAATCACACACTCCCAGGGTCATACACAGAGGGATTATTCCTCAACACGTCCCATCAAACACTGCCGGGGTCAGACACAGAGTGAATCTCCCTCCACTCCGTCCCATCACACACTCCCGGGGTCAGACACAGAGTGATTATTCCTCTACACGGTCCCATCACACACACCCGGGTTCAGACACAGTGATTATTCCTCTCCACGGTCCCATCAAACTCTCCCGCGGTCAGACACAGAGTGATTATTCCTCTACACGGACCCATCAAACACTCCCGGGGTCAGGCACAGAGTGATTATTCCTCTACACGGCCCCATCAAACTCTCCCGGGGTCAGACACAGAGTGATTATTCCTCTCCACGGTCCCATCAAACACTCCGGGTGTAAGACACAGAGTGATTATTCCACTACAAGGTCCCATCAAACACTCCCGGTGTCAGACACAGTGTGAATCTCCTTCAACACCGTCCCATCACACACTCCCGGCGACAGACACAGAGTGATTATTCCTCTACACGGTCCCATCAAACACTCCCGTGGTCAGACACAGAGTGACTATTCCTCTACACGGCCCCATCAAACTCTCCCGGGGTCAGACACAGAGTGATTATTCCTCTACACGGTCCCATCAAACACTCCCGGGGTCAGACACAGAGTGAATCTCCCTCCACGCCATCCCATCACACTCTCCCGGGGTCAGACACAGAGTGATTATTCCTCTACACGGTCCCATCAAACACTCCCGTGGTCAGACACAGAGTGATTATTCCACTACAAGGTCCCATCAAACACTCCCGGGGTCAGACACAGAGTGAATCTCCATCCTCACCGTCCCATCACACACTCCCGGGGTCAGACACAGAGAGATTATTCCTCTACACGGTACCATCAAACAATCCCGGGGTCAGACACAGAGTGAATCTCAATCCTCACCGTCCCATCACACACTCCCGGGGTCAGACACAGAGAGATTATTCCTCTACACGTTCCCATCAAACGCTCCCGGGGGTCAGACACAGAGTGATTATTCCTCTACACGGTCCCATGAAACACTACCGGGGTCAGACACAGAGTGAATCTCCGTCCACACCGTCCCAACACACACTCCTGGGGTCAGACAGAGTGATTATTCCTCTACACGGACCCAGCAAACACTCCCGGGGTCAGACACAGAGTCAATCTCCCTCCATACCGTCCCGTCACAAACTCCCGGTGTCAGACACAGAGTGATTATTCCTCTACACCGCCCATCACACAATCCCGGGGTCAGACACAGAGTGAATCTCCCGCCACACGGTCCAATCACACTCTCCCAGGGTCATACACAGAGGGATTATTCCTCAACACGTCCCATCAAACAGTCTCGGGGTCAGACACAGAGAGATTATTCCTCTACACGGTCCCAGCAAACACTCCCGGGGTCAGGCACAGAGTCATTATTCCTCTACACGGTCACATCAAACTCTTCCGGGGTCAGACACAGAGTGATTATTCCTCAACACGGTACCATCACACACTCCCGGTGTCAGACACAGTGTGAATCTCCTTCAACACCGTCCCATCACACACTTCCGGGGTCAGACACAGAGAGATTATTCCTCTACATGGTGCCATCAAACACTCCCGGGGTCAGACACAGAGAGATTATTCCACTACACGGTCCCATCAAGCACTCCCGGGGTCAGACACAGAGTGAATCTCAATCCTCACCGTCCCATCACACACTCCCGGGGTCAGACACAGAGAGATTATTCCTCTACACGGTACCATCAAACAGTCCCGGGGTCAGACCCAGAGAGATTATTCCCCTACACGGTCCCAGCAAACACTCCCGGGGTCAGACACAGAGAGATTATTCCTCTACACGGTCACATCAAACTCTTCCGAGGTCAGACACAGAGTGAATCTCAATCCACAGCGTCCCATCACACACTCCCGGGGTCAGACACAAAGTGATTATTCCTCTACACGGTCCCATCAAACACTCCCGGGGTCAGACACAGAGTGATTATTCCTCTACACGTTCCCATCAAACACTCCCGGGGTCAGACACAGAGTGAATCTCCCTCCACGCCATCCCATCACACTCTCCCGGGGTCAGACACAGAGTGATTATTCCTCTACACGGTCCCATCAAACACTCCCGTGGTCAGACGCAGAGTGAATCTCCCTCCACGCCATCCCATCACACTCTCCCGGGGTCAGACACAGAGTGATTGTTCCTCTACACGGTCCCATCAAACACTCCCGTGGTCAGACACAGAGTGATTATTCCTCTACACGGCCCGATCAAACTCTCCCGGGGTCATACACAGAGTGATTATTCCTCTACACGTTCCCATCAAACGCTCCCGTGTGTCAGACACAGAGTGATTATTCCTCTACACGGTCCCATGAAACACTCCCGGGGTCAGACACAGAGTGAATCTCAATCCTCACCGTCACATCACACACTCCCGGGGTCAGACACAGAGAGATTATTCCTCTACACGGTACCATCAAACAGTCCCGGGGTCAGACCCAGAGAAATTATTCCTCTACACGGTCCCAGCAAACACTCCCGGGGTCAGACACAGAGAGATTATTCCTCTACACGGTCGCATCAAACTCTTCCGAGGTCAGACACAGAGAGATTATTCCTCAACACGGTACCATCACACACTCCCGGTTTCAGACACAGAGTCATTATTCCTCTACACGGTCCCATCAAACACTCCCGGTGTCAGACACAGTGTGAATCTCCTTCCACACCGTCCCATCACAGACTCCCTGGGTCAGACACAGAGTGAATATTCCTCTCCACGGTCCCATCAAACACTCCCGTGGTCAGACACAGAGTGATTATTCCTCTACACGGTCCCATCAAACACTCCGGGTGTAAGACACAGAGTGATTATTCCACTACAAGGTCCCATCAAACACTCCCGGGGTCAGACACAGAGTGAATCTCAATCCACAGCGTCCCATCACACACTCCCGGGGTCAGACACAGAGTAATTATTCCTCTACACGGTCCCATCAAACACTCCCGGGGTCAGAGACAGAGAGATTATTCCTCTACACAGTCGCATCAAACACTCCGGGGGTCAGACACAGAGTGAATCTCAATCCTCACCGTCCCATCAGACACTCCCGGGTTCAGACACAGAGAGATTATTCCTCTACAGGGTCCCATCACACACTCCCGGGGTCAGACACAGAGTGATTATTCCTCTCCACGGTCCCATCAAACACTCCCGGGGTCAGACACAGATTGATTATTCCTCTACACGGTCCCATCAAACACACCCGGGGTCAGACACAGAGTGAATCTCCCTCCACGACATCCCATCACACTCTCCCGGGGTCAGACACAGAGTGATTATTCCTCTACACGGTCCCATCAAACACTCCCGGGGTCAGACACAGAGAGATTATTCCTCTACACGGTACCATCAAACACTCCCGGGGTCAGGCACAGAGTCATTATTCCTCTACACGGTCACATCAAACTCTTCCGGGATCAGACACAGAGTGATTATTCCTCAACCCGGTACCATCACACACTCCCGGTGTCAGACACAGTGTGAAACTCCTTCAACACCGTCCCATCACACACTCCCGGGGTCAGACACAGAGTGATTATTCCTCTACACGGCCCCATCAAACTCTCCCGGGGTCAGACACAGAGTGATTATTCCTCTACACGGTCCCATCAAACACACCCGGGGTCAGACACAGAGAGATTGTTCCTCTACACGGTCCCATCAAGCACTCCCGGGGTCAGACACAGAGTGAATCTCAATCCTCACCGTCCCATCACACACTCCCGGGGTCAGACACAGAGAGATTATTCCTCTACACGGTACCATCAAACAGTCCCGGGGTCAGACCCAGAGAAATTATTCCTCTACACGGTCCCAGCAAACACTCCCGGGGTCAGACACAGAGAGATTATTCCTCTACACGGTCGCATCAAACTCTTCCGAGGTCAGACACAGAGAGATTATTCCTCAACACGGTACCATCACACACTCCCGGTTTCAGACACAGAGTCATTATTCCTCTACACGGTCCCATCAAACACTCCCGGAGTCAGGCACAGAGTGATTATTCCTCTACACGGCCCCATCAAACTCTCCCGGGGTCAGACACAGAGTGATTATTCCTCTCCACGGTCCCATCAAACACTCCGGGTGTAAGACACAGAGTGATTATTCCACTACAAGGTCCCATCAAACACTCCCGGTGTCAGACACAGTGTGAATCTCCTTCAACACCGTCCCATCACACACTCCCGGCGACAGACACAGAGTGATTATTCCTCTACACGGTCCCATCAAACACTCCCGTGGTCAGACACAGAGTGATTATTCCTCTACACGGCCCCATCAAACTCTCCCGGGGTCAGACACAGAGTGATTATTCCTCTACACGGTCCCATCAAACACTCCCGGGGTCAGACACAGAGTGAATCTCCCTCCACGCCATCCCATCACACTCTCCCGGGGTCAGACACAGAGTGATTATTCCTCTACACGGTCCCATCAAACACTCCCGTGGTCAGACACAGAGTGATTATTCCTCTACACGGCCCCATCAAACTCTCCCGGGTGTAAGACACAGAGTGATTATTCCACTACAAGGTCCCATCAAACACTCCCGGGGTCAGACACAGAGTGAATCTCCATCCTCACCGTCCCATCACACACTCCCGGGGTCAGACACAGAGAGATTATTCCTCTACACGGTACCATCAAACAATCCCGGGGTCAGACACAGAGTGAATCTCAATCCTCACCGTCCCATCACACACTCCCGGGGTCAGACACAGAGAGATTATTCCTCTACACGGTACCATCAAACAGTCCCGGGGTCAGACACAGAGAGATTATTCCTCTACACGTTCCCAGCAAACACTCCCGAGGTCAGACACAGAGTCATTATTCCTCTACACGGTCACATCAAACTCTTCCGGTGTCAGACACAGAGTGATTATTCCTCAACACGGTACCATCACACACTCCCGGTGTCAGACACAATGTCAATCTCCTTCAACACAGTCCCATCTCACACTCCCGGGGGCAGACACAGAGTGATTATTCCTCTCCACGGTCCCATCAAACACTCCCGGGGTCAGACACAGAGAGATTATTCCTCTACACGGTCCCATCAAGCACTCCCGGGGTCAGACACAGAGTGAATATTGCTCTCCACGGTCCCATCAAACACTCCCGGGGTCAGACACAGAGAGATTATTCCTCTACACGGTCCCATCAAGCACTCCCGGGGTCAGACACAGAATGAATCTCAATCCTCACCGTCCCATCACACACTCCCGGGGTCAGACACAGAGAGATTATTCCTCTACACGGTACCATCAAACACTCCCGTGGTCAGACACAGAGAGATTATTCCTCTACACGGTCCCATCAAACACTCCCGGGGTCAGACACAGAGTGAATCTCAATCCTCACCGTCCCATCACACACTCCCAGGGTCAGACACAGAGAGATTATTCCTCTACACGGTCCCATCAAACACTCCCGGGGTCAGACACAGAGTGAATCTCCATCCTCACCGTCCCATCACACACTCCCGGGGTCAGACACAGAGAGATTATTCCTCTACACGGTACCATCAAACACTCCCGGGGTCAGACACAGAGTGAATCTCAATTCTCACCGTCCCATCACACACTCCCGGGGTCAGACACAGAGAGATTATTCCTCTACACGGTACCATCAAACAGTCCCGGGGTCAGACACAGAGTAATTATTCCTCTACACGGTCACATCATACTCTTCCGGTGTCAGACACAGAGTGATTATTCCTCTCCACGGTCCATCAAACACTCCCGGGGTCAGACACAGAGTGATTATTCCACTACACGGTCCCATCAAACACTCCCGGGGTCAGACACAGAGAGATTATTCCTCTACACGGAACCATCAAACAGTCCCGGGGTCAGACACAGAGAGATTATTCCTCTACACGGTCCCAGCAAACACTCCCGGGGTCAGGCACAGAGTCATTAATCCTCTACAAGGTCACATCAAACTCTTCCGGGGTCAGACACAGAGTGATTATTCCTCAACACGGTACCATCACACACTCCCGGTGTCAGACACAGTGTGAATCTCCTTCAACATCACACACTCCCGGGGTCAGACACAGAGTGATTATTCCTCTACACGGCCCCATCAAACTCTCCCGGGTTCAGACACAGAGTGATTATTCCTCAAAACGTCCCATCAAACACTGCCGGGGTCAGACACAGAGTGAATCTCCCTCCACTCCGTCCCATCACACACTCCCGGGGTCAGACACAGAGTGATTATTCCTCTACACGGTCCCATCACACACACCCGGGTTCAGACACAGAGTGATTATTCCTCTCCACGGTCCCATCAAACACTCCCGGGGTCAAACACAGAGTGATTATTCCTCTACACGGCCCCATCAAACTCTCCCGGGATCAGACACAGAGTGATTATTCCTCTACACGGTCCCATCAAACACTCCCGGGGTCAGACACAGAGTGAATCTCCCTCCACGCCATCCCATCACACTCTCCCGGGGTCAGACACAGAGTGATTATTCCTCTACACGGTCCCAACAAACACTCCCGTGGTCAGACACAGAGTGATTATTCCTCTACACGGCCCCATCAAACTCTCCCGGGGTCAGACACAGAGTGATTATTCCTCTCCACGGTCCCATCAAACACTCCGGGTGTAAGACACAGAGTGATTATTCCACTACAAGGTCCCATCAAACACTCCCGGGGTCAGACACAGAGTGAATCTCAATCCACAGCGTCCCATCACACACTCCCGGGGTCAGACACAGAGAGATTATTCCTCTACACGGTACCATCAAACACTCCCGGGGTCAGACACAGAGTGAATCTCAATCCTCACCGTCCATCAGACACTCCCGGGGTCAGACACAGAGAGATTATTCCTCTACACTGTACCATCAAACAGTACCGTGGTCAGACACAGAGAGATTATTCCTCTACACGGTCCCATCAAACACTCCCGGGGTCAGACACAGAGTGAATCTCAATCCTCACCGTCCCATCACACACTCCCAGGGTCAGACACAGAGAGATTATTCCTCTACACGGTCCCATCAAACACTCCCGGGGTCAGACACAGAGTGAATCTCCATCCTCACCGTCCCATCACACACTCCCGGGGTCAGAAACATAGAGATTATTCCTCTACACGGTACCATCAAACACTCCCGGGGTCAGACACAGAGTGAATCTCAATCCTCACCGTCCCATCACACACTCCCGGGGTCAGACACAGAGAGATTATTCCTCTACACGGTACCATCAACAGTCCCGGGGTCAGACACAGAGTCATTATTCCTCTACACGGTCACATCAAACTCTTCCGGTGTCAGACACAGAGTGATTATTCCTCTCCACGGTCCATCAAACACTCCCGGGGTCAGACACAGAGTGATTATTCCACTACACGGTCCCATCAAACACTCCCGGGGTCAGACACAGAGAGATTATTCCTCTTCACGGAACCATCAAACAGTCCCGGGGTCAGACACAGAGAGATTATTCCTCTACACGGTCCCAGCAAACACTCCCCGGGTCAGGCACAGAGTCATTAATCCTCTACACGGTCACATCAAACTCTTCCGGGGTCAGACACAGAGTGATTATTCCTCAACACGGTACCATCACACACTCCCGGTGTCAGACACAGTGTGAATCTCCTTCAACACCGTCCCATCACACACTCCCGGTGTCAGACACAGAGTGATTATTCCTCTACACGGCCCCATCAAACTCTCCCGGGGTCAGACACAGAGTGATTATTCCTCTACACGGTCCCATCAAACACACCCGGGGTCAGACACAGAGTGAATCTCCCTCCACGCCATCCCATCACACTCTCCCGGGGTCAGGCACAGAGTGATTATTCCTCTACACGGTCCCATCAAACACTCCCGTGGTCAGACACAGAGTGTTTATTCCTCTACACGGCCCGATCAAACTCTCCCGGGGTCATACACAGAGTGAATCTCCGTCCACACCGTCCCAACACACACTCCCGGGGTCAGACAGAGTGATTATTCCTCTACACGGTCCCAGCAAACACTCCCGGGGTCAGACACAGAGTGAATCACCCTCCACACCGTCCCGTCACAAACTCCCGGTGTCAGACACAGAATGATTATTCCTCTACACCGCCCATCACACACTCCCGGGGTCAGACACAGAGTGAATCTCCCTCCACACGGTCCCATCACACACTCCCAGGGTCATAGACAGAGGGATTATTCCTCAACACGCTCCCATCAAACACTGCCGGGGTCAGACACAGAGTGAATCTCCCTCCACTCCGTCCCATCACATACTCCCGGGGTCAGACACAGAGTGATTATTCCTCTACACGGTACCATCACACACTCCCGGTGTCAGACACAGTGTGAATCACCTTCAACACCGTCCCATCACACACTCCCGGGGTCAGACACAGAGTGATTATTCCTCTACACGGCCCCATCAAACGCTCCCGGGGTCAGACACAGAGTGATTATTCCTCTACACGGTACCATCACACTCTCCCGGTGTCAGACACAGAGAGATTATTCCTCTACACGGTACCATCAAACACTCCCGTGGTCAGACACAGAGTGAATCTCAATCCTCACCGTCCCATCACACAGTCCCGGGGTCAGACACAGTGAGATTATTCCTCTACATGGTGCCATCAAACACTCCCGGGGTCAGACACAGAGAGATTATTCCTCTACACGGTCCAATCAAACACTCCCGGGGTCAGACATAGAGTGAATCTCAATCCTCACCGTCCCATCACACAGTCCCGTGGTCAGACACAGAGATATTATTCCTCTACACGGTACCATCAAACAGTCCCGGGGTCAGACCCAGAGAGATTATTCCTCTACACGGTCCCAGCAAACACTCCCGGGGTCAGACACAGAGTCATTATTCCTCTACACGGTCACATCAAACTCTTCCGAGGTCAGACACAGAGAGATTATTCCTCAACACGGTACCTTCACACACTCCCGGTTTCAGACACAGAGTCATTATTCCTCTACACGGTCCCATCAAACACTCCCGATGTCAGACACAGTGTGAATCTCCTTCCACACCGTCCCATCACACACTCCCTGGGTCAGACACAGAGTGAATATTCCTCTCCACGGTCCCATCAAACACTCCCGTGGTCAGACACAGAGTGATTATTCCTCTACACGGTCCCATCAAACACTCCCGGGGTCAGACACAGAGTGAATCTCAATCCACAGCGTCCCATCACACACTCCCGGGGTCAGACACAGAGTGATTATTCCTCTACACGGTCCCATCAAACACTCCCGGGGTCAGAGACAGAGAGATTATTCCTCTACACGGTCCCATCAAACACTCCCGGGGTCAGAGACAGAGAGATTATTCCTCTACACCGTCGCATCAAACACTCCCGGGGTCAGACACAGAGTGAATCTCAATCCTCACCGTCCCATTAGACACTCCCGGGGTCAGACACAGAGATTATTCCTCTACACGGTACCATCAAACACTCCCGTGGTCAGACACAGAGAGATTATTCCTCTACACGGTCCCATCAAACACTCCCGGGGTCAGACACAGAGAGAATCTCAATCCTCACCGTCCCATCACACACTCCCGGGTTCAGACACAGAGAGATTATTCCTCTACAGGGTCCCATCAAACACTGCCGGGGTCAGACACAGAGAGATTATTCCTCTACACGGTCCCATCAAACACTCCCGGGGTCAGACACAGAGAGATTATTCCTCTACACGGTCCAATCAAACACTCCCGGGGTCAGACATAGAGTGAATCTCAATCCTCACCGTCCCATCACACACTTCCGGGGTCAGACACAGAGAGATTATTCCTCTACACGGTACCATCAAACAGTCCCGGGGTCAGACACAGAGAGATTATTCCTCTACACGGTCCCAGCAAACACTCCCGGGGTCAGACACAGAGTCATTATTCCTCTACACGGCCCCATCAAACTCTCCCGGGGTCAGACACAGAGTGATTATTCCTCTACACGTTCCCATCAAACACTCCCGGGGTCAGACACAGAGTGAATGTCCCTCCACGCCATCCCATCACACTCTCCCGGGGTCAGACACAGAGTGATTATTCCTCTACACGGTCCCATCAAACACTCCCGTGGTCAGACGCAGAGTGAATCTCCCTCCACCCCATCCCATCACACTCTCCCGGGGTCAGACACAGAGTGATTATTCCTCTACACGGTCCCATCAAACACTCCCGTGGTCAGACACAGAGTGATTATTCCTCTACACGGCCCGATCAAACTCTCCCGGGGTCATACACAGAGTGATTATTCCTCTACACGTTCCAATCAAACGCTCCCGGGGGTCAGACACAGAGAGATTATTCCTCTACACGGTCCCAGCAAACACTCCCGAGGTCAGACACAGAGTCATTATTCCTCTACACGGTGACATCAAACTCTTCCGGTGTCAGACACAGAGTGATTATTCCTCAACACCGACCGATCACACACTCCCGGGGTCAGACACAGAGTGATTATTCCTCTCCACGGTCCATCAAACACTCCCGGGGTCAGACACAGAGTGATTATTCCACTACACGGTCCCATCAAACTCTCCCGGGGTCATACACAGAGTGATTATTCCTCTACACGTTCCCATCAAACGCTCCCGGGGGTCAGACACAGAGTGATTATTCCTCTACACGGTCCCATGAAACACTCCCGGGGTCAGACACAGAGTGAATCTCCGTCCACTCCGTCCCGTCACAAATTCCCGGGGTCAGACACAGAGAGATTATTCCTCTACACGGTCCCAGCAAACACTCCCGAGGTCAGACACAGAGTGATTATTCCTCTCCACGGTCCATCAAACACTCCCGGGGTCAGACACAGAGTGAATCTCCCTCCACGCCATCCCATCACACTCTCCCAGGGTCAGACACAGCGTGATTATTCCTCTACACGGTCCCATCAAACACTCCCGGGGTCAGACACAGAGAGATTATTCCTCTACACGGTACCATCAAACAGTCCCGGGGTCAGACACAGAGAGATTATTCCTCTACACGGTCCCAGCAAACACTCCCGGGGTCAGGCACAGAGTCATTATTCCTCTACACGGTCACATCAAACTCTTCCGGGTTCAGACACAGAGTGATTATTCCTCAACACGGTACCATCACACACTCCCGGTGTCAGACACAGTGTGAATCTCCTTCAACACCGTCCCATCACACACTTCCGGGGTCAGACACAGAGAGATTATTCCTCTACATGGTGCCATCAAACACTCCCGGGGTCAGACACAGAGAGATTATTCCACTACACGGTCCCATCAAGCACTCCCGGGGTCAGACACAGAGTGAATCTCCCTCCAGTCCGTCGCATCACACACTCCCGGGGTCATACACAGAGTGATTATTCCTCTACACGTTCCAATCAAACGCTCCCGGGGGTCAGACACAGAGTGATTATTCCTCTACACGGTCCCATGAAACACTCCCGGGGTCAGACACAGAGTGAATCTCCGTCCACTCCGTCCCGTCACAAATTCCCGGGGTCAGACACAGAGAGATTATTCCTCTACACGGTCCCAGCAAAC
>NW_026780189.1:0-50463 GCF_030144855.1 Hypanus sabinus | reverse complement strand
ACCTCTCATCCCATCTCCGCGCTCTCCTTCCCTTGCTCCCTCGGTCCAGTCTCTCCTTTTTCAGTCCTTTATCACTTCCACCTATCACCTCCCATCCCATCACCCCCCTCTCCTTCCCTTTCTCCCTCGGTCCAGTCTCCCCGTCTTCAGTCCTTTGTCTCTTCCACAGATCACTTCTAAGCCCCTCAACCCCCGCTCCTTCCCTTTCTCTCTCGGTCCAGTCTCTCCATCATCAGTTCTTTATCTCTTCCACCTATCAAACCTCCGCCCATCGCCCCCCTTTCCTTCCCTTCCTGCCTCTGTTCAGTCTCCCCTTCTTCAGACCTTTATCTTTTCCACCTATCACCTCTCATCCCATCACCCCCTCTCCTTCCCTTTCTCCCTCTGTCCAGTCTCTCCGTCCAGTCCTTTATCTCTTCTACCAATCACCTCTCATCCCATCACCGCGCTCTCCTTCCCTTGCTCCCTCGGTCCAGTCTCTCCTTCTTCAGTCCTTTATATCTTCCACCTATCACCTCCCAGCCCATCACCCCCTCTCCTTCCCTTTCTCCTTCCGACCAGTCTCTCCGTCTACTGTCCTTTATCTCTTCCGCCAATCACCTCCCATCCCATCACCCCACTCTACTTCCATATTTCACTTGATCCAGTCTCTCTGTCTTCAGTCCTTTATCTCTTCCACCAATTACCCCTCCGCCCATCACCCCCTCTCCTTCCCTTTCTCCCTCGGTCCAGTCTCCCCGTCTTCAGTCCTTTATCTCTTCTACCTATCACAGCCCATCACCCCCATCTCCTTCCCTTTCTCCCTCAGTCCAGTCTCTCCGTCTTCAGTCCTTTATCTCTTCCACCTATCACCTCGCAGCCCATCACCCCCCTCTCCTTCCCTTTCTCCCTCAGTCCAGTCTCTCCGTCTTCAGTCCTTTATCTCTTCCACCAATCACCTCTCAGCTCATCACCCCCCACTCCTTCCATTTCTCCCTCGGTCCAGTCTCTCCGTCTTCAGTCCTTTATATCTTCCACCTATCATCTGTCAACACATCACCCCCTCTCCTTCCCTTTCTCCTTCGGACCAGTCTCTCCGTCTTCAGTCCTTTATCTCTTCCACCTATCACCTCTCATCCCATCACCCCCCCCCCCCTTCCCTTCCTCCCTCTGTCCAGTCTCTCCGTCGTCAGTCCTTTGTCTCTTCCACCGATCACCTCTAAGCCCCTCAACCCCCTCTCCTTCCCTTCCTCCCTCTGTCCAGTCTCTCCGTCGTCAGTCCTTTGTCTCTTCCACCGATCACCTCTAAGCCCCTCAACCCCCTCTGCTTCCCTTTCTCTCTCGGTCCAGTCTCTCCATCATCAGTTCTTTATCTCTTCCACCTATCACACCTCCGCCCATCGCCCCCCTCTCCTTCCCTTCCTGCCTCTGTCCAGTCTCCCCGTCTTCAGTCCTTTATCTCTTCCACCTATCACCTCTCAGCCCATCACCCCCTCTCCTTCCCTTTCTCCTTCGGTCCAGTCTCTACTTCTTCAATCTTTTATCTTTTCCACCTATCACCTCTCAGCCCGTCACCCACTCTCCTTTCCTTTCTCCCTCTGTCCAGTCTCTCCTTCTTCAGTCCTTTATCTCTTCCGCCAATCACCTCTCATCCCATCACCGCGCTCTCCTTCCCTTGCTCCCTCGGTCCAGTCTCTCCTTCTTCAGTCCTTTATTTCTTCCACCTATCACCTCCCATCCCATCACCCCACTCTCCTTCCATATCTCACTTGGTCCAGACTCTCTGTCTTCAGTCCTTTATCTCTTCCACCAATTACCCCTCCGCCCATCACCCCCTCTCCTTCCCTTTCTCCCTCGGTCCAGTCTCCCCGTCTTCAGTCCTTTATCTCTTCTACCTATCACCTCTGAGCCCATCAGCCCCCTCTCCTTCCCTTTCTCCCTCGGACTAGTCTCTCCTTCTTCAGTCCTTTATCTTTTCCACCTATCACCTGTCAGACAATCACCCCTCTCCTTCCCTTTCTCCCTCGGTGCAGTCTCACCGTCTTCAGTCCTTTATCTCTTCCACCAATCACCTATCAGCCCAGCACCCACCTCTCCTTCCCATTCTCCCTCGGTGCAGTCTCTCCGTCTTCAGTCCTTTATCTCTTCCACCGATCACCTCCCAGCCCATCACCCCCTCTCCTTCCATTTCTCCTTCCGACCAGTCTCTCCGTCTACTGTCCTTTATCTCTTCCGCCAATCACCTCTCATCCCATCACCCACTCTCCTTCTCTTGCTCCCTCGGTCCAGTCTCTCCTTCTTCAGTCCTTTCCGCCAATCACCTCCCATCCCATCACCCCACTCTACTTCCATATCTCACTTGGTCCAGTCTCTCTGTCTTCAGTCCTTTATCTCTTCCACCAATTACCCCTCCGCCCATCACCCCCTCTCCTTCCCTTTCTCCCTCGGTCCAGTCTCCCCGTCTTCAGTCCTTTATCTCTTCTACCTATCACCTCGCAGCCCATCACCCCCCTCTCCTTCCCTTTCTCCCTCAGTCCAGTCTCTCCGTCTTCAGTCCTTTATATCATCCACCTATCATCTGTCAACCCATCACCCCCTCTCCTTTCCTTTCTCCTTCGGACCAGTCTCTCCGTCTTCAGTCCTTTATCTCTTCCACCTATCACCTCTCATCCCATCACCCCCCTCTCCTTCCCTTCCTCCCTCTGTCCAGTCTCTCCGTCGTCAGTCCTTTGTCTCTTCCACCGATCACCTCTTAGCCCCTCAACCCCCTCTGCTTCCCTTTCTCTCTTGGTCCAGTCTCTCCATCATCAGTTCTTTATCTCTTCCACCTATCACACCTCCGCCCATCGCCCCGCTCTCCTTCCCTTCCTGCCTCTGTCCAGTCTCCCCTTCTTCAGTCCTTTATCTCTTCCGCCAATCACCTCTCATCCCATCACCGCGCTCTGCTTCCCTTGCTCCCTCGGTCCAGTCTCTCCTTCTTCAGTCCTTATTTCTTCCACCTATCACCTCCCATGCCATCACCCAACTCTCCTTCCATATCTCACTTGGTCCAGTCTCTCTGTCTTCAGTCCTTTATCTCTTCCACCAATTACCCCTCCGCCCATCACCCCCTCTCCTTCCCTTTCTCCCTCGGTCCAGTCTCCCCGTCTTCAGTCCTTTATCTTTTCCACCTATCACCTCTCAGACCATCACCCCCTCTCCTTCCCTTTCTCCCTCGGTGCAGTCTCACCGTCTTCAGTCCTTTATCTCTTCCACCAATCACCTATCAGCCCAGCACCCACCTCTCCTTCCCTTTCTCCCTCGGTCCAGTCTCTCCATCATTAGTTCTTTATGTCTTCCACCTATCACCTCCCATCCCATCAGCCCCCTCTCCTTCCCTTTCTCCCTCGGTGCAGTCTCTCCGTTTTCAGTCCTTTATCTCTTCCGCCAATCACCTCTCATCCCATCACCCACTCTCCTTCCCTTGCTCCCTCGGTCCAGTCTCTCCTTCTTCCGTCCTTTCCACCTATCACCTCCCATCCCATCACCCCACTCTCCTTCCATATCTCACTTGGTCCAGTCTCTCTGTCTTCAGTCCTTTATCTCTTCCACCAATTACCCCTCCACCCATCACCCCCTCTCCTTCCCTTTCTCCCTCGGTCCAGTCTCCCCGTCTTCAGTCCTTTATCTCTTCTACCTATCACCTCTGAGCCCATCAGCCCCCTCTCCTTCCCTTTCTCCCTCGGACCAGTCTCTCCTTCTTCAGTCCTTTATCTCTTCCAACATTCACCTCTCAGCCCATCAGCCACTCTCCTTCCCTTTCTCCCTCGGTCCAGTCTCCCCGTTCTCAGTCCTTTATCTCTTCCACCTATCACCTCTCAGGCCAGCACCCCCCCTCTCCTTCCCTTTCTCCCTCGGTCCAGTCTCCCCGTCTTCAGTCCTTTATCTCTTCCACCTATCACCTCACAGGCCAGCACCCCCCCCTCTCCTTCCCTTCCTGCCTCTGTCCAGTCTCCCCGTCTTCAGTCCTTTATCTCTTCCACCTATCACCTCTCAGCCCATCACCCCCTCTCCTTCCCTTTCTCCCTCGGTCCAGTCTCTACTTCTTCAATCTTTTATCTTTTCCACCTATCACCTCTCAGCCCGTCACCCACTCTCCTTTCCTTTCTCCCTCTGTCCAGTCTCTCCTTCTTCAGTCCTTTATCTCTTCCGCCAATCACCTCTCATCCCATCACCGCGCTCTCCTTCCCTTGCTCCCTCGGTCCAGTCTCTCCTTCTTCAGTCCTTTATTTCTTCCACATATCACCTCCCATCCCATCACCCCACTCTCCTTCCATATCTCACTTGGTCCAGCCTCTCTGTCTTCAGTCCTTTATCTCTTCCACCAATTACCCCTCCGCCCATCACCCCCTCTCCTTCCCTTTCTCCCTCGGTCCAGTCTCCCCGTCTTCAGTCCTTTATCTCTTCTACCTATCACCTCTGAGCCCATCAGCCCCCTCTCCTTCCCTTTCTCCCTCGGACTAGTCTCTCCTTCTTCAGTCCTTTATCTTTTCCACCTATCACCTGTCAGACCATCACCCCCTCTCCTTCCCTTTCTCCCTCGGTGCAGTCTCACCGTCTTCAGTCCTTTATCTCTTCCACCAATCACCTATCAGCCCAGCACCCACCTCTCCTTCCCATTCTCCCTCGGTGCAGTCTCTCCATCTTCAGTCCTTTATCTCTTCCACCGATCACCTCCCAGCCCATCACCCCCTCTCCTTCCCTTTCTCCTTCCGACCAGTCTCTCCGTCTACTGTCCTTTATCTCTTCCGCCAATCACCTCTCATCCCATCACCGACTCTCCTTCCCTTGCTCCCTCGGTCCAGTCTCTCCTTCTTCAGTCCTTTCCGCCAATCACCTCCCATCCCATCACCCCACTCTACTTCCATATCTCACTTGGTCCAGTCTCTCTGTCTTCAGTCCTTTATCTCTTCCACCAATTACCCCTCCGCCCATCACCCCCTCTCCTTCCCTTTCTCCCTCGGTCCAGTCTCCCCGTCTTCAGTCCTTTATCTCTTCTACCTATCACCTCGCAGCCCATCACCCCCCTCTCCTTCCCTTCCTCCCTCTGTCCAGTCTCCCCGTCTTCAGTCCTTTATCTCTTCCACCAATCACCTATCAGCCCAGCACCCACCTCTCCTTCCCATTCTCCCTCGGTCCAGTCTCTCCGTCTTCAGTCCTTTATCTCTTCCACCGATCACCTCCCAGCCCATCACCCCCTCTCCTTCCCTTTCTCCTTCCGACCAGTCTCTCCGTCTACTGTCCTTTATCTCTTCCGCCAATCACCTCCCATCCCATCACCCCACTCTACTTCCATATCTCACTTGGTCCAGTCTCTCTGTCTTCAGTCCTTTATCTCTTCCACCAATTACCCCTCCGCCCATCACCCCCTCTCCTTCCCTTTCTCCCTCGGTCCAGTCTCCCCGTCTTCAGTCCTTTATCTCTTCTACCTATCACCTCGCAGCCCATCACCCCCCTCTCCTTCCCTTTCTCCCTCAGTCCAGTCTCTCCGTCTTCAGTCCTTTATATCTTCCACCTATCATCTGTCAACCCATCACCCCCTCTCCTTCCCTTTCTCCTTCGGACCAGTCTCTCCGTCTTCAGTCCTTTATCTCTTCCACCTATCACCTCTCATCCATCACCCCCCTCTCCTTCCCTTCCTCCCTCTGTCCAGTCTCTCCGTCGTCAGTCCTTTGTCTCTTCCACCGATCACCTCTTAGCCCCTCAACCCCCTCTGCTTCCCTTTCTCTCTTGGTCCAGTCTCTCCATCATCAGTTCTTTATCTCTTCCACCTATCACACCTCCGCCCATCGCCCCGCTCTCCTTCCCTTCCTGCCTCTGTCCAGTCTCCCCTTCTTCAGTCCTTTATCTCTTCCGCCAATCACCTCTCATCCCATCACCGCGCTCTGCTTCCCTTGCTCCCTCGGTCCAGTCTCTCCTTCTTCAGTCCTTTATTTCTTCCACCTATCACCTCCCATCCCATCACCCCCTCTCCTTCCCTTTCTCCCTCTGTCCAGTCTCTCCGTCCAGTCCTTTATCTCTTCTACCTATCACCTCTCAGCCCAGCACCCCCCTCTCCTTCCCTTTCTCCGTCGGTCCAGTCTCTCCGTCTTCAGTCCTTTATCTCTTCCACCAATTACCCCTCCGCCATCACCCCCTCTCCTTCCCTTTCTCCCTCGGTCCAGTCTCCCCGTCTTCAGTCCTTTATCTCTTCTACCTATCACCTCTGAGCCCATCAGCCACCTCTCCTTCCCTTTCTCCCTCGGACCAATCTCTCCTTCTTCAGTCCTTTATCTCTTCCAACATTCACCTCTCAGCCCATCAGCCACTCTCCTTCCCTTTCTCCCTCGGTCCAGTCTCCCCGTTCTCAGTCCTTTATCTCTTCCACCTATCACCTCTCAGGCCAGCACCCCCCCTCTCCTTCCCTTTCTCCCTCGGTCCAGTCTCCCCGTCTTCAGTCCTTTATCTCTTCCACCTATCACCTCTCAGGCCAGCACCCCCCCTCTCCTTCCCTTCCTGCCTCTGTCCAGTCTCCCCGTCTTCAGTCCTTTATCTCTTCCACCTATCACCTCTCAGGCCAGCACCCCCCCTCTCCTTCCCTTCCTGCCTCTGTCCAGTCTCCCCGTCTTCAGTCCTTTATCTCTTCCACCTATCACCTCTCAGCCGATCACCCCCTCTCCTTCCCTTTCTCCCTCGGTCCAGTCTCTACTTCTTCAATCTTTTATCTTTTCCACCTATCACCTCTCAGCCGTCACCCACTCTCCTTTCCTTTCTCCCTCTGTCCAGTCTCTCCTTCTTCAGTCCTTTATCTCTTCCGCCAATCACCTCTCATCCCATCACCGCGCTCTCCTTCCCTTGCTCCCTCGGTTCAGTCTCTCCTTCTTCAGTCCTTTATTTCTTCCACATATCACCTCCCATCCCATCACCCCACTCTCCTTCCATATCTCACTTGGTCCAGACTCTCTGTCTTCAGACCTTTATCTCTTCCACCAATTACCCCTCCGCCCATCACCCCCTCTCCTTCCCTTTCTCCCTCAGTCCAGTCTCCCCGTCTTCAGTCCTTTATCTCTTCTACCTATCACCTCTGAGCCCATCAGCCCCCTCTCCTTCCCTTTCTCCCTCGGACTAGTCTCTCCTTCTTCAGTCCTTTATCTTTTCCACCTATCACCTGTCAGACCATCACCCCCTCTCCTGCCCTTTCTCCCTCGGTGCAGTCTCACCGTCTTCAGTCCTTTATCTCTTCCACCAATCACCTATCAGCCCAGCACCCACCTCTCCTTCCCATTCTCCCTCGGTGCAGTCTCTCCATCTTCAGTCCTTTATCTCTTCCACCGATCACCTCCCAGCCCATCACCCCCTCTCCTTCCCTTTCTCCTTCCGACCAGTCTCTCCGTCTACTGTCCTTTATCTCTTCCGCCAATCACCTCTCATCCCATCACCCACTCTCCTTCCCTTGCTCCCTCGGTCCAGTCTCTCCTTCTTCAGTCCTTTCCGCCAATCACCTCCCATCCCATCACCCCACTCTACTTCCATATCTCACTTGGTCCAGTCTCTCTGTCTTCAGTCCTTTATCTCTTCCACCAATTACCCCTCCGCCCATCACCCCCTCTCCTTCCCTTTCACCCTCGGTCCAGTCTCCCCGTCTTCAGTCCTTTATCTCTTCTACCTATCACCTCGCAGCCCATCACCCCCCTCTCCTTCCCTTTCTCCCTCAGTCCAGTCTCTCTGTCTTCAGTCCTTTATATCTTCCACCTATCATCTGTCAACCCATCACCCCCTCTCCTTCCCTTTCTCCTTCGGACCAGTCTCTCCGTCTTCAGTCCTTTATCTCTTCCACCTATCACCTCTCATCCCATCACCCCCCTCTCCTTCCCTTCCTCCCTCTGTCCAGTCTCTCCGTCGTCAGTCCTTTGTCTCTTCCACCGATCACCTCTTAGCCCCTCAACCCCCTCTGCTTCCCTTTCTCTCTTGGTCCAGTCTCTCCATCATCAGTTCTTTATCTCTTCCACCTATCACACCTCCGCCCATCGCCCCGCTCTCCTTCCCTTCCTGCCTCTGTCCAGTCTCCCCTTCTTCAGTCCTTTATCTCTTCCGCCAATCACCTCTCATCCCATCACCGCGCTCTGCTTCCCTTGCTCCCTCGGTCCAGTCTCTCCTTCTTCAGTCCTTTATTTCTTCCACCTATCACCTCCCATCCCATCACCCCCTCTCCTTCCCTTTCTCCCTCTGTCCAGTCTCTCCGTCCAGTCCTTTATCTCTTCCACCTATCACCTGTCAGACCATCACCCCCTCTCCTTCCCTTTCTCCCTCGGTGCAGTCTCACCGTCTTCAGTCCTTTATCTCTTCCACCAATCACCTATCAGCCCAGCACCCACCTCTCCTTCCCATTCTCCCTCGGTGCAGTCTCTCCATCTTCAGTCCTTTATCTCTTCCACCGATCACCTCCCAGCCCATCACCCCCTCTCCTTCCCTTTCTCCTTCCGACCAGTCTCTCCGTCTACTGTCCTTTATCTCTTCCGCCAATCACCTCTCATCCCATCACCCACTCTCCTTCCCTTCCTCCCTCTGTCCAGTCTCTCCGTCGTCAGTCCTTTGTCTCTTCCACCGATCACCTCTTAGCCCCTCAACCCCCTCTGCTTCCCTTTCTCTCTTGGTCCAGTCTCTCCATCATCAGTTCTTTATCTCTTCCACCTATCACACCTCCGCCCATCGCCCCGCTCTCCTTCCCTTCCTGCCTCTGTCCAGTCTCCCCTTCTTCAGTCCTTTATCTCTTCCGCCAATCACCTCTCATCCCATCACCGCGCTCTGCTTCCCTTGCTCCCTCGGTCCAGTCTCTCCTTCTTCAGTCCTTTATTTCTTCCACCTATCACCTCCCATCCCATCACCCCCTCTCCTTCCCTTTCTCCCTCTGTCCAGTCTCTCCGTCCAGTCCTTTATCTCTTCCACCTATCACCTGTCAGACCATCACCCCCTCTCCTTCCCTTTCTCCCTCGGTGCAGTCTCACCGTCTTCAGTCCTTTATCTCTTCCACCAATCACCTATCAGCCCAGCACCCACCTCTCCTTCCCATTCTCCCTCGGTGCAGTCTCTCCATCTTCAGTCCTTTATCTCTTCCACCGATCACCTCCCAGCCCATCACCCCCTCTCCTTCCCTTTCTCCTTCCGACCAGTCTCTCCGTCTACTGTCCTTTATCTCTTCCGCCAATCACCTCTCATCCCATCACCCACTCTCCTTCCCTTGCTCCCTCGGTCCAGTCTCTCCTTCTTCAGTCCTTTCCGCCAATCACCTCCCATCCCATCACCCCACTCTACTTCCATATCTCACTTGGTCCAGTCTCTCTGTCTTCAGTCCTTTATCTCTTCCACCAATTACCCCTCCGCCCATCACCCCCTCTCCTTCCCTTTCACCCTCGGTCCAGTCTCCCCGTCTTCAGTCCTTTATCTCTTCTACCTATCACCTCGCAGCCCATCACCCCCCTCTCCTTCCCTTTCTCCCTCAGTCCAGTCTCTCTGTCTTCAGTCCTTTATATCTTCCACCTATCATCTGTCAACCCATCACCCCCTCTCCTTCCCTTTCTCCTTCGGACCAGTCTCTCCGTCTTCAGTCCTTTATCTCTTCCACCTATCACCTCTCATCCCATCACCCCCCTCTCCTTCCCTTCCTCCCTCTGTCCAGTCTCTCCGTCGTCAGTCCTTTGTCTCTTCCACCGATCACCTCTTAGCCCCTCAACCCCCTCTGCTTCCCTTTCTCTCTTGGTCCAGTCTCTCCATCATCAGTTCTTTATCTCTTCCACCTATCACACCTCCGCCCATCGCCCCGCTCTCCTTCCCTTCCTGCCTCTGTCCAGTCTCCCCTTCTTCAGTCCTTTATCTCTTCCGCCAATCACCTCTCATCCCATCACCGCGCTCTGCTTCCCTTGCTCCCTCGGTCCAGTCTCTCCTTCTTCAGTCCTTTATTTCTTCCACCTATCACCTCCCATCCCATCACCCCCTCTCCTTCCCTTTCTCCCTCTGTCCAGTCTCTCCGTCCAGTCCTTTATCTCTTCTACCTATCACCTCTCAGCCCAGCACCCCCCTCTCCTTCCCTTTCTCCCTCGGTGCAGTCTCACCGTCTTCAGTCCTTTATCTCTTCCACCAATCACCTATCAGCCCAGCACCCACCTCTCCTTCCCATTCTCCCTCGGTGCAGTCTCTCCATCTTCAGTCCTTTATCTCTTCCACCGATCACCTCCCAGCCCATCACCCCCTCTCCTTCCCTTTCTCCTTCCGACCAGTCTCTCCGTCTACTGTCCTTTATCTCTTCCGCCAATCACCTCTCATCCCATCACCCACTCTCCTTCCCTTGCTCCCTCGGTCCAGTCTCTCCTTCTTCAGTCCTTTCCGCCAATCACCTCCCATCCCATCACCCCACTCTACTTCCATATCTCACTTGGTCCAGTCTCTCTGTCTTCAGTCCTTTATCTCTTCCACCAATTACCCCTCCGCCCATCACCCCCTCTCCTTCCCTTTCACCCTCGGTCCAGTCTCCCCGTCTTCAGTCCTTTATCTCTTCTACCTATCACCTCGCAGCCCATCACCCCCCTCTCCTTCCCTTTCTCCCTCAGTCCAGTCTCTCTGTCTTCAGTCCTTTATATCTTCCACCTATCATCTGTCAACCCATCACCCCCTCTCCTTCCCTTTCTCCTTCGGACCAGTCTCTCCGTCTTCAGTCCTTTATCTCTTCCACCTATCACCTCTCATCCCATCACCCCCCTCTCCTTCCCTTCCTCCCTCTGTCCAGTCTCTCCGTCGTCAGTCCTTTGTCTCTTCCACCGATCACCTCTTAGCCCCTCAACCCCCTCTGCTTCCCTTTCTCTCTTGGTCCAGTCTCTCCATCATCAGTTCTTTATCTCTTCCACCTATCACACCTCCGCCCATCGCCCCGCTCTCCTTCCCTTCCTGCCTCTGTCCAGTCTCCCCTTCTTCAGTCCTTTATCTCTTCCGCCAATCACCTCTCATCCCATCACCGCGCTCTGCTTCCCTTGCTCCCTCGGTCCAGTCTCTCCTTCTTCAGTCCTTTATTTCTTCCACCTATCACCTCCCATCCCATCACCCCCTCTCCTTCCCTTTCTCCCTCTGTCCAGTCTCTCCGTCCAGTCCTTTATCTCTTCCACCTATCACCTGTCAGACCATCACCCCCTCTCCTTCCCTTTCTCCCTCGGTGCAGTCTCACCGTCTTCAGTCCTTTATCTCTTCCACCAATCACCTATCAGCCCAGCACCCACCTCTCCTTCCCATTCTCCCTCGGTGCAGTCTCTCCATCTTCAGTCCTTTATCTCTTCCACCGATCACCTCCCAGCCCATCACCCCCTCTCCTTCCCTTTCTCCTTCCGACCAGTCTCTCCGTCTACTGTCCTTTATCTCTTCCGCCAATCACCTCTCATCCCATCACCCACTCTCCTTCCCTTGCTCCCTCGGTCCAGTCTCTCCTTCTTCAGTCCTTTCCGCCAATCACCTCCCATCCCATCACCCCACTCTACTTCCATATCTCACTTGGTCCAGTCTCTCTGTCTTCAGTCCTTTATCTCTTCCACCAATTACCCCTCCGCCCATCACCCCCTCTCCTTCCCTTTCACCCTCGGTCCAGTCTCCCCGTCTTCAGTCCTTTATCTCTTCTACCTATCACCTCGCAGCCCATCACCCCCCTCTCCTTCCCTTTCTCCCTCAGTCCAGTCTCTCTGTCTTCAGTCCTTTATATCTTCCACCTATCATCTGTCAACCCATCACCCCCTCTCCTTCCCTTTCTCCTTCGGACCAGTCTCTCCGTCTTCAGTCCTTTATCTCTTCCACCTATCACCTCTCATCCCATCACCCCCCTCTCCTTCCCTTCCTCCCTCTGTCCAGTCTCTCCGTCGTCAGTCCTTTGTCTCTTCCACCGATCACCTCTTAGCCCCTCAACCCCCTCTGCTTCCCTTTCTCTCTTGGTCCAGTCTCTCCATCATCAGTTCTGTATCTCTTCCACCTATCACACCTCCGCCCATCGCCCCGCTCTCCTTCCCTTCCTGCCTCTGTCCAGTCTCCCCTTCTTCAGTCCTTTATCTCTTCCGCCAATCACCTCTCATCCCATCACCGCGCTCTGCTTCCCTTGCTCCCTCGGTCCAGTCTCTCCTTCTTCAGTCCTTTATTTCTTCCACCTATCACCTCCCATCCCATCACCCCCTCTCCTTCCCTTTCTCCCTCTGTCCAGTCTCTCCGTCCAGTCCTTTATCTCTTCTACCTATCACCTCTCAGCCCAGCACCCCCCTCTCCTTCCCTTTCTCCGTCGGTCCAGTCTCTCCGTCTTCAGTCCTTTATCTCTTCCACCAATTACCCCTCCGCCCATCACCCCCTCTCCTTCCCTTTCTCCCTCGGTCCAGTCTCCCCGTCTTCAGTCCTTTATCTCTTCTACCTATCACCTCTGAGCCCATCAGCCCCCTCTCCTTCCCTTTCTCCCTCGGACCAGTCTCTCCTTCTTCAGTCCTTTATCTCTTCCAACATTCACCTCTCAGCCCATCAGCCACTCTCCTTCCCTTTCTCCCCCGGTCCAGTCTCCCCGTTCTCAGTCCTTTATCTCTTCCACCTATCACCTCTCAGGCCAGCACCCCCCCTCTCCTTCCCTTTCTCCCTCGGTCCAGTCTCCCCGTCTTCAGTCCTTTATCTCTTCCACCTATCACCTCTCAGGCCAGCACCCCCCCTCTCCTTCCCTTCCTGCCTCTGTCCAGTCTCCCCGTCTTCAGTCCTTTATCTCTTCCACCTATCACCTCTCAGGCCAGCACCCCCCCTCTCCTTCCCTTCCTGCCTCTGTCCAGTCTCCCCGTCTTCAGTCCTTTATCTCTTCCACCTAACACCTCTCAGCCCATCACCCCCTCTCCTTCCCTTTCTCCCTCGGTCCAGTCTCTACTTCTTCAATCTTTTATCTTTTCCACCTATCACCTCTCAGCCCGTCACCCACTCTCCTTTCCTTTCTCCCTCTGTCCAGTCTCTCCTTCTTCAGTCCTTTATCTCTTCCGCCAATCACCTCTCATCCCATCACCGCGCTCTCCTTCCCTTGCTCCCTCGGTCCAGTCTCTCCTTCTTCAGTCCTTTATTTCTTCCACATATCACCTCCCATCCCATCACCCCACTCTCCTTCCATATCTCACTTGGTCCAGACTCTCTGTCTTCAGTCCTTTATCTCTTCCACCAATTACCCCTCCGCCCATCACCCCCTCTCCTTCCCTTTCTCCCTCGGTCCAGTCTCCCCGTCTTCAGTCCTTTATCTCTTCTACCTATCACCTCTGAGCCCATCAGCCCCCTCTCCTTCCCTTTCTCCCTCGGACCAGTCTCTCCTTCTTCAGTCCTTTATCTTTTCCACCTATCACCTGTCAGACCATCACCCCCTCTCCTTCCCTTTCTCCCTCGGTGCAGTCTCACCGTCTTCAGTCCTTTATCTCTTCCACCAATCACCTATCAGCCCAGCACCCACCTCTCCTTCCCATTCTCCCTCGGTGCAGTCTCTCCGTCTTCAGTCCTTTATCTCTTCCACCGATCACCTCCCAGCCCATCACCCCCTCTCCTTCCCTTTCTCCTTCCGACCAGTCTCTCCGTCTACTGTCCTTTATCTCTTCCGCCAATCACCTCTCATCCCATCACCCACTCTCCTTCCCTTGCTCCCTCGGTCCAGTCTCTCCTTCTTCAGTCCTTTCCGCCAATCACCTCCCATCCCATCACCCCACTCTACTTCCATATCTCACTTGGTCCAGTCTCTCTGTCTTCAGTCCTTTATCTCTTCCACCAATTACCCCTCCGCCCATCACCCCCTCTCCTTCCCTTTCTCCCTCGGTCCAGTCTCCCCGTCTTCAGTCCTTTATCTCTTCTACCTATCACCTCTCAGCCCATCAGCCCCCTCTCCTTCCCTTCCTCCCTCTGTCCAGTCTCCCCGTCTTCAGTCCTTTATCTCTTCTACCTATCACCTCGCAGCCCATCACCCCCCTCTCCTTCCCTTTCTCCCTCAGTCCAGTCTCTCCGTCTTCAGTCCTTTATCTCTTCCACCAATCACCTATTAGCCCAGCACCCACCTCTCCTTCCATTTCTCCCTCGGTCCAGTCTCTCCGTCTTCAGTCCTTTATATCTTCCACCTATCATCTGTCAACCCATCACCCCCTCTCCTTCCCTTTCTCCTTCGGACCAGTCTCTCCGTCTTCAGTCCTTTATCTCTTCCACCTATCACCTCTCATCCCATCACCCCCTCTCCTTCCCTTCCTCCCTCTGTCCAGTCTCTCCGTCGTCAGTCCTTTGTCTCTTCCACCGATCACCTCTTAGCCCCTCAACCCCCTCTGCTTCCCTTTCTCTCTCGGTCCAGTCTCTCCATCATCAGTTCTTTATCTCTTCCACCTATCACACCTCCGCCCATCGCCGCGCTCTCCTTCCCTTCCTGCCTCTGTCCAGTCTCCCCTTCTTCAGTCCTTTATCTCTTCCGCCAATCACCTCTCATCCCATCACCGCGCTCTGCTTCCCTTGCTCCCTCGGTCCAGTCTCTCCTTCTTCAGTCCTTTATTTCTTCCACCTATCACCTCCCATGCCATCACCCAACTCTCCTTCCATATCTCACTTGGTCCAGTCTCTCTGTCTTCAGTCCTTTATCTCTTCCACCAATTACCCCTCCGCCCTTCACCCCCTCTCCTTCCCTTTCTCCCTCGGTCCAGTCTCCCCATCTTCAGTCCTTTATCTCTTCCGCCAATCACCTCTCATCCCATCACCCACTCTCCTTCCCTTGCTCCCTCGGTCCAGTCTCTCCTTCTTCCGTCCTTTCCACCTATCACCTCCCATCCCATCACCCCACTCTCCTTCCATATCTCACTTGGTCCAGTCTCCCCGTCTTCAGTCCTTTATCTCTTCTACCTATCACCTCCCATCCCATCACCCCACTCTCCTTCCCTTCCTCCCTCTGTCCAGTCTCTCCGTCGTCAGTCCTTTGTCTCTTCCACCGATAACCTCTAAGCCCCTCAACCCCCGCTCCTTCCCTTTCTCTCTCGGTCCAGTCTCTCCTTCTTCAGTCCTTTATCTCTTCCGCCAATCACCTCTCATCCCATCACCGCGCTCTCCTTCCCTTGCTCCCTCGGTCCAGTCTCTCCTTCTTCAGTCCTTTATTTCTTCCACATATCACCTCCCATCCCATCACCCCACTCTCCTTCCATATCTCACTTGGTCCAGACTCTCTGTCTTCAGTCCTTTATCTCTTCCACCAATTACCCCTCCGCCCATCACCCCCTCTCCTTCCCTTTCTCCCTCGGTCCAGTCTCCCCGTCTTCAGTCCTTTATCTCTTCTACCTATCACCTCTGAGCCCATCAGCCCCCTCTCCTTCCCTTTCTCCCTCGGACCAGTCTCTCCTTCTTCAGTCCTTTATCTTTTCCACCTATCACCTGTCAGACCATCACCCCCTCTCCTTCCCTTTCTCCCTCGGTGCAGTCTCACCGTCTTCAGTCCTTTATCTCTTCCACCAATCACCTATCAGCCCAGCACCCACCTCTCCTTCCCATTCTCCCTCGGTGCAGTCTCTCCGTCTTCAGTCCTTTATCTCTTCCACCGATCACCTCCCAGCCCATCACCCCCTCTCCTTCCCTTTCTCCTTCCGACCAGTCTCTCCGTCTACTGTCCTTTATCTCTTCCGCCAATCACCTCTCATCCCATCACCCACTCTCCTTCCCTTGCTCCCTCGGTCCAGTCTCTCCTTCTTCAGTCCTTTCCGCCAATCACCTCCCATCCCATCACCCCACTCTACTTCCATATCTCACTTGGTCCAGTCTCTCTGTCTTCAGTCCTTTATCTCTTCCACCAATTACCCCTCTGCCCATCACCCCCTCTCCTTCCCTTTCTCCCTCGGTCCAGTCTCCCCGTCTTCAGTCCTTTATCTCTTCTACCTATCACCTCTCAGCCCATCAGCCCCCTCTCCTTCCCTTCCTCCCTCTGTCCAGTCTCCCCGTCTTCAGTCCTTTATCTCTTCTACCTATCACCTCGCAGCCCATCACCCCCCTCTCCTTCCCTTTCTCCCTCAGTCCAGTCTCTCCGTCTTCAGTCCTTTATCTCTTCCACCAATCACCTATCAGCCCAGCACCCACCTCTCCTTCCATTTCTCCCTCGGTCCAGTCTCTCCGTCTTCAGTCCTTTATATCTTCCACCTATCATCTGTCAACCCATCACCCCCTCTCCTTCCCTTTCTCCTTCGGACCAGTCTCTCCGTCTTCAGTCCTTTATCTCTTCCACCTATCACCTCTCATCCCATCACCCCCTCTCCTTCCCTTCCTCCCTCTGTCCAGTCTCTCCGTCGTCAGTCCTTTGTCTCTTCCACCGATCACCTCTTAGCCCCTCAACCCCCTCTGCTTCCCTTTCTCTCTCGGTCCAGTCTCTCCATCATCAGTTCTTTATCTCTTCCACCTATCACACCTCCGCCCATCGCCGCGCTCTCCTTCCCTTCCTGCCTCTGTCCAGTCTCCCCTTCTTCAGTCCTTTATCTCTTCCGCCAATCACCTCTCATCCCATCACCGCGCTCTGCTTCCCTTGCTCCCTCGGTCCAGTCTCTCCTTCTTCAGTCCTTTATTTCTTCCACCTATCACCTCCCATGCCATCACCCAACTCTCCTTCCATATCTCACTTGGTCCAGTCTCTCTGTCTTCAGTCCTTTATCTCTTCCACCAATTACCCCTCCGCCCTTCACCCCCTCTCCTTCCCTTTCTCCCTCGGTCCAGTCTCCCCATCTTCAGTCCTTTATCTCTTCCGCCAATCACCTCTCATCCCATCACCCACTCTCCTTCCCTTGCTCCCTCGGTCCAGTCTCTCCTTCTTCCGTCCTTTCCACCTATCACCTCCCATCCCATCACCCCACTCTCCTTCCATATCTCACTTGGTCCAGTCTCCCCGTCTTCAGTCCTTTATCTCTTCTACCTATCACCTCCCATCCCATCACACCACTCTCCTTCCCTTCCTCCCTCTGTCCAGTCTCTCCGTCGTCAGTCCTTTGTCTCTTCCACCGATAACCTCTAAGCCCCTCAACCCCCGCTCCTTCCCTTTCTCTCTCGGTCCAGTCTCTCCATCATCAGTTCTTCATCTCTTCCACCAATCTCACCTCCGCCCATCGCCCCCCTCTCCTTCCCTTCCTCCCTCTGTCCAGTCTCCCCGTCTTCAGTCCTTTATCTCTTCTACCTATCACCTATCAGCCCATCAGCCCCCTCTCCTTCCCTTTCTCCCTCGGACCAGTCTCTCCGTCGTCAGTCCTTTACCTCTTCCGCCAATCACCTATCAGCCCAGCACCCACCTCTCCTTCCCTTTCTCCCTCGGTCCAGTCTCTCCGTCGTCAGTCCTTTGTCTCTTCCACCTATCACCTCTCAGCCCATCACGACCCTCTCCCTCCATTTCTCCCTCGGTCCAGTCTCTCCTTCTTCAGTCCTTTATCTCTTCCACCTATCACCTCTCAGGCCAGCACCCCCCCTCTCCTTCCCTTCCTGCCTCTGTCCAGTCTCCCCGTCTTCAGTCCTTTATCTCTTCCACCTATCACCTCTCAGGCCAGCACCCCCCCTCTCCTTCCCTTCCTGCCTCTGTCCAGTCTCCCCGTCTTCAGTCCTTTATCTCTTCCACCTATCACCTCTCAGCCCATCACCCCCTCTCCTTCCCTTTCTCCCTCGGTCCAGTCTCTACTTCTTCAATCTTTTATCTTTTCCACCTATCACCTCTCAGCCCGTCACCCACTCTCCTTTCCTTTCTCCCTCTGTCCAGTCTCTCCTTCTTCAGTCCTTTATCTCTTCCGCCAATCACCTCTCATCCCATCACCGCGCTCTCCTTCCCTTGCTCCCTCGGTCCAGTCTCTCCTTCTTCAGTCCTTTATTTCTTCCACATATCACCTCCCATCCCATCACCCCACTCTCCTTCCATATCTCACTTGGTCCAGACTCTCTGTCTTCAGTCCTTTATCTCTTCCACCAATTACCCCTCCGCCCATCACCCCCTCTCCTTCCCTTTCTCCCTCGGTCCAGTCTCCCCGTCTTCAGTCCTTTATCTCTTCTACCTATCACCTCTGAGCCCATCAGCCCCCTCTCCTTCCCTTTCTCCCTCGGACCAGTCTCTCCTTCTTCAGTCCTTTATCTTTTCCACCTATCACCTGTCAGACCATCACCCCCTCTCCTTCCCTTTCTCCCTCGGTGCAGTCTCACCGTCTTCAGTCCTTTATCTCTTCCACCAATCACCTATCAGCCCAGCACCCACCTCTCCTTCCCATTCTCCCTCGGTGCAGTCTCTCCGTCTTCAGTCCTTTATCTCTTCCACCGATCACCTCCCAGCCCATCACCCCCTCTCCTTCCCTTTCTCCTTCGGACCAGTCTCTCCGTCTACTGTCCTTTATCTCTTCCGCCAATCACCTCTCATCCCATCACCCACTCTCCTTCCCTTGCTCCCTCGGTCCAGTCTCTCCTTCTTCAGTCCTTTCCGCCAATCACCTCCCATCCCATCACCCCACTCTACTTCCATATCTCACTTGGTCCAGTCTCTCTGTCTTCAGTCCTTTATCTCTTCCACCAATTACCCCTCCGCCCATCACCCCCTCTCCTTCCCTTTCTCCCTCGGTCCAGTCTCCCCGTCTTCAGTCCTTTATCTCTTCTACCTATCACCTCTCAGCCCATCAGCCCCCTCTCCTTCCCTTCCTCCCTCTGTCCAGTCTCCCCGTCTTCAGTCCTTTATCTCTTCTACCTATCACCTCGCAGCCCATCACCCCCCTCTCCTTCCCTTTCTCCCTCAGTCCAGTCTCTCCGTCTTCAGTCCTTTATCTCTTCCACCAATCACCTATCAGCCCAGCACCCACCTCTCCTTCCATTTCTCCCTCGGTCCAGTCTCTCCGTCTTCAGTCCTTTATATCTTCCACCTATCATCTATCAACCCATCACCCCCTCTCCTTCCCTTTCTCCTTCGGACCAGTCTCTCCGTCTTCAGTCCTTTATCTCTTCCACCTATCACCTCTCATCCCATCACCCCCTCTCCTTCCCTTCCTCCCTCTGTCCAGTCTCTCCGTCGTCAGTCCTTTGTCTCTTCCACCGATCACCTCTTAGCCCCTCAACCCCCTCTGCTTCCCTTTCTCTCTCGGTCCAGTCTCTCCATCATCAGTTCTTTATCTCTTCCACCTATCACACCTCCGCCCATCGCCGCGCTCTCCTTCCCTTCCTGCCTCTGTCCAGTCTCCCCTTCTTCAGTCCTTTATCTCTTCCGCCAATCACCTCTCATCCCATCACCGCGCTCTGCTTCCCTTGCTCCCTCGGTCCAGTCTCTCCTTCTTCAGTCCTTTATTTCTTCCACCTATCACCTCCCATGCCATCACCCAACTCTCCTTCCATATCTCACTTGGTCCAGTCTCTCTGTCTTCAGTCCTTTATCTCTTCCACCAATTACCCCTCCGCCCTTCACCCCCTCTCCTTCCCTTTCTCCCTCGGTCCAGTCTCCCCATCTTCAGTCCTTTATCTCTTCCGCCAATCACCTCTCATCCCATCACCCACTCTCCTTCCCTTGCTCCCTCGGTCCAGTCTCTCCTTCTTCCGTCCTTTCCACCTATCACCTCCCATCCCATCACCCCACTCTCCTTCCATATCTCACTTGGTCCAGTCTCCCCGTCTTCAGTCCTTTATCTCTTCTACCTATCACCTCCCATCCCATCACCCCACTCTCCTTCCCTTCCTCCCTCTGTCCAGTCTCTCCGTCGTCAGTCCTTTGTCTCTTCCACCGATAACCTCTAAGCCCCTCAACCCCCGCTCCTTCCCTTTCTCTCTCGGTCCAGTCTCTCCATCATCAGTTCTTCATCTCTTCCACCAATCTCACCTCCGCCCATCGCCCCCCTCTCCTTCCCTTCCTCCCTCTGTCCAGTCTCCCCGTCTTCAGTCCTTTATCTCTTCTACCTATCACCTATCAGCCCATCAGCCCCCTCTCCTTCCCTTTCTCCCTCGGACCAGTCTCTCCGTCGTCAGTCCTTTACCTCTTCCGCCAATCACCTATCAGCCCAGCACCCACCTCTCCTTCCAATTCTCCCTCGGTCCAGTCTCTCCGTCGTCAGTCCTTTGTCTCTTCCACCTATCACCTCTCAGCCCATCACGACCCTCTCCCTCCATTTCTCCCTCGGTCCAGTCTCTCCTTCTTCAGTCCTTTATCTCTTCCACCTATCACCTCTCAGCCCAGCACCCCCTCTCCTTCCCTTTCTCCCTCGGTCCAGTCTCTCCATCGTCAGTCCTTTATCTCTTCCACCTATCACCTCAGCCCATCAACCTTCTCGCATTCCCTTTCTCCCTCGGTCCAGTCTCTCCATCATCAGTTCTTTATCTCTTCCACCTATCACCCCTTAGACCCTCACCCCCTCTCCTTCCCTTTCTCCTTCGGACCAGTCTCTCCTTCTTCAATCTTTTATCTTTTCCACCTATCACCTCTCAGCCCATCACCCACTCTCCTTTCCTTTCTCCCTCGGTCCAGTCTCTCCTTCTTCAGTCCTTTATCTCTTCCACCTGTCGCCTCTCAGCCCATCACCCCACTCTCCTTTCTTGTCTCCCTCGGTCCAGTCTCTCCTTCTTCAATCTTTTATCTTTTCCACCTATCACCTCTCAGCCCATCACCCTCTCTCCTTTCCTTTCTCCCTCGGTCCAGTCTCTCCTTCTTCAGTCCTTTATCTCTTCCAACTGTCGCCTCTCAGCCCATCACCCCACTCTCCTTTCCTTTCTCCCTCGGTCCAGTCTCTCCTTCTTCAGTCCTTTATCTCTTCCGCCAATCACCCCATCACCGCGCTCTCCTTCCCTTGCTCCCTCGGTCCAGTCTCTCCTTCTTCAGTCCTTTATCTCTTCCACCAATCACCTCTCAGCCCATCCCCCCCCCTCACCTTCCCTTTCTCCCTCGGACCAGTCTCTCCTTCTTCAGTCCTTTATCTCTTCCAGCATTCACCTCTCAGCCCATCAGCCACTCTCCTTCCCTTTCTCCCTCGGTCCAGTCTCCCCGTTCTCAGTCCTTTATCTCTTCCACCTATCACCTCCCAGCCCATCACCGCGCTCTCCTTCCCTTGCTCCCTCGGTCCAGTCTCCCCTTCTTCAGTCCTTTATCTCTTCCACCTGTCGCCTCTCAGCCCATCACCACACTCTCCTTTCCTTTCTCCCTCGGTCCAGTCTCTCCGTCTTCTGTCCATTATCTCTTCCACCTATCACCTCTAAGCCCCTCAACCCCCTCTCCTTCCCTTTCTCTCTCAGTCCAGTCTCTCCATCATCAGTTCTTTATCTCTTCCACCTATCACACCTCCGCCCATCGCCCCCCTCTCCTTCCCTTCCTGCCTGTCCAGTCTCCCCTTCTTCAGACCTTTATCTTTTCCACCTATCACCTCTCATCCCATCACCCCCTCTCCTTCCCTTTCTCCCTCTGTCCAGTCTCTCCGTCTTCAGTCCTTTATCTCTTCCACCTACCACGTCTCAGCCCATCACCCCCTCTCCTTCCCTTTCTCCCTCAGGCCAGTGTCTCCTTCTTCAGTCCTTTGTCTCTTCCACCAATCACCTCTTAGGCCAGCAACCCCTCTCCTTCCCTTTCTCCCTCGGTGCAGTCTCTCCGTCTTCTGTCCATTATCTCTTCCACCTATCACCTGAAAGCCCCTCAACCCCCTCTCCTTCCCTTTATCTCTCGGTCCAGTCTCTCCATCATCAGTTCTTTATCTCTTCCACCTATCACAACTCCGTCCATCGCCCCCCTCTCCTTCCCTTCCTGCCTCTGTCCACTCCCCTTCTTCAGACCTTTATCTTTTCCACCTATCACCTCTCATCCCATCACCCCCTCTCCTTCCCTTTCTCCCTCTGTCCAGTCTCTCCGTCTTCAGTCCTTTATCTCTTCCACCTATCACCTCTCAGCCCATCACCCCCCTCTCCTTCCCTTTCTGCCTCGGTCCAGTCTCCCCTTCTTCAGTCCTTTATCTCTTCCACCTGTCGCCTCTCAGCCCATCACCACACTCTCCTTCCCTTTCTCCCTCGGTCCAGTCTCTCCGTCTTCTGTCCATTATCTCTTCCACCTATCACCTCTAAGCCCCTCAACCCCCTCTCCTTCCCTTTCTCTCTCAGTCCAGTCTCTCCATCATCAGTTCTTTATCTCTTCCACCTATCACACCTCCGCCCATCGCCCCCCTCTCCTTCCCTTCCTGCCTCTGTCCAGTCTCCCCTTCTTCAGTCCTTTATCTCTTCCACCTGTCGCCTCACAGCCCATCACCACACTCTCCTTTCCTTTCTCCCTCGGTCCAGTCTCTCCTTCTTCAGTTCTTTATCTCTTCCACCTATCACAACTCCGCCCATCGCCCCCCCCTCTCCTTCCCTTTCTGCCTCGGTCCAGTCTCTCCTTCTTCAGTCCTTTATCTCTTCCGCCAATCACCTCTCATCCCATCACCGCGCTCTCCTTCCCTTGCTCCCTCGGACCAGTCTCTCCATCTTCAGTCCTTTATCTCTTCCACCTATCACCTCCCAGCCCATCACCCCCTCTCCTTCCCTTTCTCCCTCAGGCCAGTGTCTCCTTCTTCAGTCCTTTGTCTCTTCCACCAATCACCTCTTAGGCCAGCAACCCCTCTCCTTCCCTTTCTCCCTCGGTGCAGTCTCTCCGTCTTCTGTCCATTATCTCTTCCACCTATCACCTGAAAGCCCCTCAACCCCCTCTCCTTCCCTTTATCTCTCGGTCCAGTCTCTCCATCATCAGTTCTTTATCTCTTCCACCTATCACAACTCCGTCCATCGCCCCCCCTCTCCTTCCCTTCCTGCCTCTGTCCACTCCCCTTCTTCAGACCTTTATCTTTTCCACCTATCACCTCTCATCCCATCACCCCCTCTCCTTCCCTTTCTCCCTCTGTCCAGTCTCTCCGTCTTCAGTCCTTTATCTCTTCCACCTATCACCTCTCAGCCCATCACCCCCCTCTCCTTCCCTTTCTGCCTCGGTCCAGTCTCCCCTTCTTCAGTCCTTTATCTCTTCCACCTGTCGCCTCTCAGCCCATCACCACACTCTCCTTCCCTTTCTCCCTCGGTCCAGTCTCTCCGTCTTCTGTCCATTATCTCTTCCACCTATCACCTCTAAGCCCCTCAACCCCCTCTCCTTCCCTGTCTCTCTCAGTCCAGTCTCTCCATCATCAGTTCTTTATCTCTTCCACCTATCACACCTCCGCCCATCGCCCCCCTCTCCTTCCCTTCCTGCCTCTGTCCAGTCTCCCCTTCTTCAGTCCTTTATCTCTTCCACCTGTCGCCTCACAGCCCATCACCACACTCTCCTTTCCTTTCTCCCTCGGTCCAGTCTCTCCTTCTTCAGTTCTTTATCTCTTCCACCTATCACAACTCCGCCCATCGCCCCCCCTCTCCTTCCCTTTCTGCCTCGGTCCAGTCTCTCCTTCTTCAGTCCTTTATCTCTTCCGCCAATCACCTCTCATCCCATCACCGCGCTCTCCTTCCCTTGCTCCCTCGGACCAGTCTCTCCATCTTCAGTTCTTTATCTCTTCCACCTATCACCCCTCAGCCCATCACCCCCTTTCTTTCCCTTTCTGCCTCGGTCCAGTCTCCCCTTCCTTCAGTCCATTATCTCTTCCACCTATCATCTTTCAGCCTACCACCCACCTCTCCTTCCCTTTCTCCCTCGGTCCAGTCTCACTATCATTAGTTCTTTATCTCTTCCACCTATCACCTCCCATCCCATCACCCCCCTCTCCTTCCCTTCCTCCCTCGGTCCAGTCTCACCGTCTTCAGTCCTTTATCTCTTCCACCTATCACCTCTCAGCCCATCACTCCCTCTCCTTCCCTTTCTCCCTCTGTCCAGTCTCTCCGTCGTCAGACCTTTGTCTCTTCCACCGATCACCTCTTAGGCCAGCACCCCCCTCTCCTTCCCTTTCTCCCTCGGTTCAGTCTCTCCGTCTTCTGTCCATTATCTCTTCCACCTATCACCTCTAAGCCCCTCAACCCCCTCTCCTTCCCTTCCTGCCTCTGTCCAGTCTCCCCTTCTTCAGTCCTTTATCTCTTCCACCTATCACCTCCCATCCCATCACCCCCCTCTCCTTCCCTTTCTCCCTCGGTCCAGTCTCTTCGTCTTCAGACCTTTATCTCTTCCACCTATCACCTCTCAGCCCATCACCCCCTCTCCTTCCCTTTCTCCGTCAGTCCAGTCTACCCTTCTTCAGTCCTTTATCTCTTCCACCTATCATCTCTCACCCCATCACCCCCTCTCCTTGCCTTTCTCCTTCGGACCAGTCTCTCCGTCTTCAGTCCTTTATCTCTTCCACCTGTTGCCTCTCAGCCCTTCACGACACTCTCCTTTCCTTTCTCCCTCGGTCAAGTCTCTCCTTCTTCAATCTTTTATCTTTTCCACCTATCACCTCTCAGCCCATCACCCACTCTCCTTTCCTTTCTCCCTCGGTCCAGTCTGTCCTTCTTCAGTCCTTTATCTCTTCCGCCAATCACCTCTCATCCCATCACCGCGCTCTCCTTCCCTTGCTCCCTCGGTCCAGTCTCTCCATCTTCAGTTCTTTATCTCTTCCACCTATCACCTCCCATCCCATCACCCCCCTCTCCTTCCATTTCTCCCTCGGTCCAGTCTCACCATCTTCAGTCCTTTATCTCTTCCACCTATCACCTCTCAGCCCATTACCCCCTCTCCTTCCCTTTCTCCCTCAGGCCAGTCTCTCCTTCTTCAGTCCTTTATCTTTTTCACCTATCGCCCCTCAGCACATCACCCCCTCTCCTTCCCTTCCTCCCTCTATCCAGTCTCTCCGTCGTCAGTCCTTTGTCTCTTCCACCGATCACCTCTTAGGCCAGCACCCCCTTCTCCTTCCCTTTCTCCCTCGGTCCAGTCTCTCCGTCTTCTGTCCATTATCTCTTCCACCTATCACCTCTAAGCCCCTCAACCCCTCTCCTTCCCTTTCGTTCTCGGTCCAGTCTCTCCATCATCAGTTCTTTGTCTCTTCCACCTATCACAACTCCGCCCATCGCCCCCCTCTCCTTCCCTTCCTGCCTCTGTCCAGTCTCCCCTTCTTCAGACCTTTATCTTTTCCACCTATCACCTCTCATCCCATCACCCCCCTCTCCTTCCCTTTCTCCCTCTGTCCAGTCTCTCCGTCTTCAGTCCTTTATCTCTTCCACCTGTCACCTCCCATCCCATCACCCCACTCTCCTTCCATATCTCACTTGGTCCAGTCTCTCCGTGTACTGTCCTTTATCTCTTCCACCAATCACCTCTCAGCTCATCACCCCCCTCTCCTTCCCTTTCTCCCTCGGTCCAGTCTCTTCGTCTTCAGACCTTTATCTCTTCCACCTATCACCTCTCAGCCCATCACCCCCTCTCCTTCCCTTTCTCCGTCAGTCCAGTCTACCCTTCTTCAGTCCTTTATCTCTTCCACCTATCATCTCTCACCCCATCACCCCCTCTCCTTCCCTTTCTCCTTCGGACCAGACTCTCCGTCTTCAGTCCTTTATCTCTTCCACCTGTCGCCTCTCAGCCCATCACCACACTCTCCTTTCCTTTCTCCCTCGGTCCAGTCTCTCCTTCTTCAGTCCTTTATCTCTTCCGCCAATCACCTCTCATCCCATCACCGCGCTCTCCTTCCCTTTCTCCCTCGGTCCAGTCTCTCCATCTTCAGTTCTTTATCTCTTCCACCTGTCACCCCTCAGCCTACCACCCACCTCTCCTTCCCTTTCTCGCTCGGTCCAGTCTCACCATCATTAGTCCTTTATCTCTTCCACCTATCACCTCCCATCCCATCACCCCCCCTCTCCTTCCCTTTCACCCTCGGTCCAGTCTCACCGTCTTCAGTCCTTTATCTCTTCCACCTACCACGTCTCAGCCCATCACCCCCTCTCCTTCCCTTTCTCTCTCAGGCCAGTCTCTCCTTCTTCAGTCCTTTATCTTTTTCACCTATCGCCCCTCAGCACATCACCCCCTCTCCTTCCCTTCCTCCCTCTATCCAGTCTCTCCGTCGTCAGTCCTTTGTCTCTTCCACCGATCACCTCTTAGGCCAGCACCCCCCTCTCCTTCCCTTTCTCCCTCGGTACAGTCTTTCCGTCTTCTGTCCATTATCTCTTCCAACTATCACCTCTAAGCCCCTCAACCCCCTCTCCTTCCCTTTCGTTCTCGGTCCAGTCTCTCCATCATCAGTTCTTTATCTCTTCCACCTATCACAACTCCGCCCATCGCCCCCCTCTCCTTCCCTTTCTGCTCGGACCAGTCTCCCCGTCTTCAGTCCTTTATCTCTTCTACCTATCACCTCTGAGCCAATCAGCCCCCTCTCCTTCCCTTTCTCCCTCGGTCCAGTCTCTCCTTCTTCAGTCCTTTATCTTTTCCACCTATCACCTGTCAGACCATCACCCCCTCTCCTTCCCTTTCTCCCTCGGTCCAGTCTCACCGTCTTCAGTCCTTTATCTCTTCCACCAATCACCTATCAGCCCAGCACCCACCTCTCCTTCCCATTCTCCCTCGGTGCAGTCTCTCCGTCTTCAGTCCTTTCCGCCGATCACCTCCCAGCCCATCACCCCCTCTCCTTCCGACCAGTCTCTCCGTCTACTGTCCTTTATCTCTTCCGCCAATCACCTCTCATCCCATCACCCACTCTCCTTCCCTTGCTCCCTCGGTCCAGTCTCTCCTTCTTCAGTCCTTTCCGCCAATCACCTCCCATCCCATCACCCCACTCTACTTCCATATCTCACTTGGTCCAGTCTCTCTGTCTTCAGTCCTTTATCTCTTCCACCAATTACCCCTCCGCCCATCACCCCCTCTCCTTCCCTTTCTCCCTCGGTCCAGTCTCCCCGTCTTCAGTCCCTTATCTCTTCTACCTATCACCTCTCAGCCCATCAGCCCCCTCTCCTTCCCTTCCTCCCTCTGTCCAGTCTCCCCGTCTTCAGTCCTTTATCTCTTCTACCTATCACCTCGCAGCCCATCACCCCCCTCTCCTTCCCTTTCTCCCTCAGTCCAGTCTCTCCGTCTTCAGTCCTTTATCTCTTCCACCGATCACCTCTTAGGCCAGCACCCCCCTCTCCTTCCCTTTCTCCCTCGGTCCAGTCTCTCCTTCTTCAGTCCTTTATCTTTTCCACCTATCACCTGTCAGACCATCACCCCCTCTCCTTCCCTTTCTCCCTCGGTCCAGTCTCACCGTCTTCAGTCCTTTATCTCTTCCACCAATCCACCTATCAGCCCAGCACCCACCTCTCCTTCCCATTCTCCCTCGGTGCAGTCTCTCCGTCTTCAGTCCTTTATATCTTCCACCTATCATCTGTCAACCCATCACCCCCTCTCCTTCCCTTTCTCCTTCGGACCAGTCTCTCCGTCTTCAGTCCTTTATCTCTTCCACCTATCACCTCTCATCCCATCACCCCCTCTCCTTCCCTTCGTCCCTCTGTCCAGTCTCTCCGTCGTCAGTCCTTTGTCTCTTCCACCGATCACCTCTTAGCCCCTCAACCCCCTCTGCTTCCCTTTCTCTCTCGGTCCAGTCTCTCCATCATCAGTTCTTTATCTCTTCCACCTATCACACCTCCGCCCATCGCCCCGCTCTCCTTCCCTTCCTGCCTCTGTCCAGTCTCCCCTTCTTCAGTCCTTTATCTCTTCCGCCAATCACCTCTCATCCCATCACCGCGCTCTGCTTCCCTTGCTCCCTCGGTCCAGTCTCTCCTTCTTCAGTCCTTTATTTCTTCCACCTATCACCTCCCATGCCATCACCCAACTCTCCTTCCATATCTCACTTGGTCCAGTCTCTCTGTCTTCAGTCCTTTATCTCTTCCACCAATTACCCCTCCGCCCTTCACCCCCTCTCCTTCCCTTTCTCCCTCGGTCCAGTCTCCCCATCTTCAGTCCTTTATCTCTTCCGCCAATCACCTCTCATCCCATCACCCACTCTCCTTCCCTTGCTCCCTCGGTCCAGTCTCTCCTTCTTCCGTCCTTTCCACCTATCACCTCCCATCCCATCACCACACTCTCCTTCCCTTTCTCCCTCGGTCCAGTCTCTCCGTCTTCTGTCCATTATCTCTTCCACCTATCACCTCTAAGCCCCTCAACCCCCTCTCCTTCCGTTTCTCTCTCAGTCCAGTCTCTCCATCATCAGTTCTTTATCTCTTCCTCCTATCACACCTCCGCCCATCGCCCCCCTCTCCTTCCCTTCCTGCCTCTGTCCAGTCTCCCCTTCTTCAGACCTTTATCTTTTCCACCTATCATCTCTCACCCCATCACCCCCTCTCCTTCCCTTTCTCCTTCGGACCAGACTCTCCGTCTTCAGTCCTTTATCTCTTCCACCTGTCGCCTCACAGCCCATCACCACACTCTCCTTTCCTTTCTCCCTCGGTCCAGTCTCTCCTTCTTCAGTTCTTTATCTCTTCCACCTATCACAACTCCGCCCATCGCCCCCCCTCTCCTTCCCTTTCTGCCTCGGTCCAGTCTCTCCTTCTTCAGTCCTTTATCTCTTCCGCCAATCACCTCTCATCCCATCACCGCGCTCTCCTTCCCTTGCTCCCTCGGACCAGTCTCTCCATCTTCAGTTCTTTATCTCTTCCACCTATCACCCCTCAGCCCATCACCCCCTTTCTTTCCCTTTCTGCCTCGGTCCAGTCTCCCCTTCCTTCAGTCCATTATCTCTTCCACCTATCATCTTTCAGCCTACCACCCACCTCTCCTTCCCTTTCTCCCTCGGTCCAGTCTCACTATCATTAGTTCTTTATCTCTTCCACCTATCACCTCCCATCCCATCACCCCCCTCTCCTTCCCTTCCTCCCTCGGTCCAGTCTCACCGTCTTCAGTCCTTTATCTCTTCCACCTATCACCTCTCAGCCCATCACTCCCTCTCCTTCCCTTTCTCCCTCAGGCCAGACTCTCCTTCTTCAGTCCTTTATCTTTTTCACCAATCACCCCTCAGCACATCACCCCCTCTCCTTCCCTTCCTCCCTCTGTCCAGTCTCTCCGTCGTCAGACCTTTGTCTCTTCCACCGATCACCTCTTAGGCCAGCACCCCCCTCTCCTTCCCTTTCTCCCTCGGTTCAGTCTCTCCGTCTTCTGTCCATTATCTCTTCCACCTATCACCTCTAAGCCCCTCAACCCCCTCTCCTTCCCTTTCGTTCTCGGTCCAGTCTCTCCATCATCAGTTCTTTATCTCTTCCACCTATCACAACTCCGCCCATCGCCCCCCTCTCCTTCCCTTCCTGCCTCTGTCCAGTCTCCCCTTCTTCAGACCTTTATCTTTTCCACCTATCACCTCTCATCCCATCACCCCCCTCTCCTTCCCTTTCTCCCTCTGTCCAGTCTCTCCATCTTCAGTCCTTTATCTCTTCCACCTATCACCTCCCATCCCATCACCCCCCTCTCCTTCCCTTTCTCCCTCGGTCCAGTCTCTTCGTCTTCAGACCTTTATCTCTTCCACCTATCACCTCTCAGCCCATCACCCCCTCTCCTTCCCTTTCTCCGTCAGTCCAGTCTACCCTTCTTCAGTCCTTTATCTCTTCCACCTATCATCTCTCACCCCATCACCCCCTCTCCTTGCCTTTCTCCTTCGGACCAGTCTCTCCGTCTTCAGTCCTTTATCTCTTCCACCTGTTGCCTCTCAGCCCTTCACGACACTCTCCTTTCCTTTCTCCCTCGGTCAAGTCTCTCCTTCTTCAATCTTTTATCTTTTCCACCTATCACCTCTCAGCCCATCACCCACTCTCCTTTCCTTTCTCCCTCGGTCCAGTCTCCCCTTCTTCAGTCCTTTATCTCTTCCGCCAATCACCTCTCATCCCATCACCGCGCTCTCCTTCCCTTGCTCCCTCGGTCCAGTCTCTCCATCTTCAGTTCTTTATCTCTTCCACCTATCACCTCCCATCCCATCACCCCCCTCTCCTTCCATTTCTCCCTCGGTCCAGTCTCACCATCTTCAGTCCTTTATCTCTTCCACCTATCACCTCTCAGCCCATTACCCCCTCTCCTTCCCTTTCTCCCTCAGGCCAGTCTCTCCTTCTTCAGTCCTTTATCTTTTTCACCTATCGCCCCTCAGCACATCACCCCCTCTCCTTCCCTTCCTCCCTCTATCCAGTCTCTCCGTCGTCAGTCCTTTGTCTCTTCCACCGATCACCTCTTAGGCCAGCACCCCCTTCTCCTTCCCTTTCTCCCTCGGTCCAGTCTCTCCGTCTTCTGTCCATTATCTCTTCCACCTATCACCTCTAAGCCCCTCAACCCCTCTCCTTCCCTTTCGTTCTCGGTCCAGTCTCTCCATCATCAGTTCTTTGTCTCTTCCACCTATCACAACTCCGCCCATCGCCCCCCTCTCCTTCCCTTCCTGCCTCTGTCCAGTCTCCCCTTCTTCAGACCTTTATCTTTTCCACCTATCACCTCTCATCCCATCACCCCCCTCTCCTTCCCTTTCTCCCTCTGTCCAGTCTCTCCGTCTTCAGTCCTTTATCTCTTCCACCTGTCACCTCCCATCCCATCACCCCACTCTCCTTCCATATCTCACTTGGTCCAGTCTCTCCGTGTACTGTCCTTTATCTCTTCCACCAATCACCTCTCAGCTCATCACCCCCCTCTCCTTCCCTTTCTCCCTCGGTCCAGTCTCTTCGTCTTCAGACCTTTATCTCTTCCACCTATCACCTCTCAGCCCATCACCCCCTCTCCTTCCCTTTCTCCGTCAGTCCAGTCTACCCTTCTTCAGTCCTTTATCTCTTCCACCTATCATCTCTCACCCCATCACCCCCTCTCCTTCCCTTTCTCCTTCGGACCAGACTCTCCGTCTTCAGTCCTTTATCTCTTCCACCTGTCGCCTCTCAGCCCATCACCACACTCTCCTTTCCTTTCTCCCTCGGTCCAGTCTCTCCTTCTTCAGTCCTTTATCTCTTCCGCCAATCACCTCTCATCCCATCACCGCGCTCTCCTTCCCTTTCTCCCTCGGTCCAGTCTCTCCATCTTCAGTTCTTTATCTCTTCCACCTATCACCCCTCAGCCTACCACCCACCTCTCCTTCCCTTTCTCGCTCGGTCCAGTCTCACCATCATTAGTCCTTTATCTCTTCCACCTATCACCTCCCATCCCATCACCCCCCCTCTCCTTCCCTTTCACCCTCGGTCCAGTCTCACCGTCTTCAGTCCTTTATCTCTTCCACCTACCACGTCTCAGCCCATCACCCCCTCTCCTTCCCTTTCTCTCTCAGGCCAGTCTCTCCTTCTTCAGTCCTTTATCTTTTTCACCTATCGCCCCTCAGCACATCACCCCCTCTCCTTCCCTTCCTCCCTCTATCCAGTCTCTCCGTCGTCAGTCCTTTGTCTCTTCCACCGATCACCTCTTAGGCCAGCACCCCCCTCTCCTTCCCTTTCTCCCTCGGTCCAGTCTTTCCGTCTTCTGTCCATTATCTCTTCCAACTATCACCTCTAAGCCCCTCAACCCCCTCTCCTTCCCTTTCGTTCTCGGTCCAGTCTCTCCATCATCAGTTCTTTATCTCTTCCACCTATCACAACTCCGCCCATCGCCCCCCTCTCCTTCCCTTTCTCCCTCGGTCCAGTCTCTCCTTCTTCAGTCCTTTATCTTTTCCACCTATCACCTGTCAGACCATCACCCCCTCTCCTTCCCTTTCTCCCTCGGTCCAGTCTCACCGTCTTCAGTCCTTTATCTCTTCCACCAATCACCTATCAGCCCAGCACCCACCTCTCCTTCCCATTCTCCCTCGGTGCAGTCTCTCCGTCTTCAGTCCTTTATATCTTCCACCTATCATCTGTCAACCCATCACCCCCTCTCCTTCCCTTTCTCCTTCGGACCAGTCTCTCCGTCTTCAGTCCTTTATCTCTTCCACCTATCACCTCTCATCCCATCACCCCCTCTCCTTCCCTTCCTCCCTCTGTCCAGTCTCTCCGTCGTCAGTCCTTTGTCTCTTCCACCGATCACCTCTTAGCCCCTCAACCCCCTCTGCTTCCCTTTCTCTCTCGGTCCAGTCTCTCCATCATCAGTTCTTTATCTCTTCCACCTATCACACCTCCGCCCATCGCCCCGCTCTCCTTCCCTTCCTGCCTCTGTCCAGTCTCCCCTTCTTCAGTCCTTTATCTCTTCCGCCAATCACCTCTCATCCCATCACCGCGCTCTGCTTCCCTTGCTCCCTCGGTCCAGTCTCTCCTTCTTCAGTCCTTTATTTCTTCCACCTATCACCTCCCATGCCATCACCCAACTCTCCTTCCATATCTCACTTGGTCCAGTCTCTCTGTCTTCAGTCCTTTATCTCTTCCACCAATTACCCCTCCGCCCTTCACCCCCTCTCCTTCCCCTTCTCCCTCGGTCCAGTCTCCCCATCTTCAGTCCTTTATCTCTTCCGCCAATCACCTCTCATCCCATCACCCACTCTCCTTCCCTTGCTCCCTCGGTCCAGTCTCTCCTTCTTCCGTCCTTTCCACCTATCACCTCCCATCCCATCACCCCACTCTCCTTCCATATCTCACTTGGTCCAGTCTCCCCGTCTTCAGTCCTTTATCTCTTCTACCTATCACCTCCCATCCCATCACCCCACTCTCCTTCCCTTCCTCCCTCTGTCCAGTCTCTCCGTCGTCAGTCCTTTGTCTCTTCCACCGATAACCTCTAAGCCCCTCAACCCCCGCTCCTTCCCTTTTTCTCTCGGTCCAGTCTCTCCATCATCAGTTCTTCATCTCTTCCACCAATCTCACCTCCGCCCATCGCCCCCCTCTCCTTCCCTTCCTCCCTCTGTCCAGTCTCCCCGTCTTCAGTCCTTTATCTCTTCTACCTATCACCTCTCAGCCCATCAGCCCCCTCTCCTTCCCTTTCTCCCTCGGACCAGTCTCTCCGTCGTCAGTCCTTTACCTCTTCCGCCAATCACCTATCAGCCCAGCACCCACCTCTCCTTCCCTTTCTCCCTCGGTCCAGTCTCTCCGTCGTCAGTCCTTTGTCTCTTCCACCTATCACCTCTCAGCCCATCACGACCCTCTCCCTCCATTTCTCCCTCGGTCCAGTCTCTCCTTCTTCAGTCCTTTATCTCTTCCACCTATCACCTCTCAGCCCAGCACCCCCTCTCCTTCCCTTTCTCCCTCGGTCCAGTCTCTCCATCGTCAGTCCTTTATCTCTTCCACCTATCACCTCAGCCCATCAACCTTCTCGCATTCCCTTTCTCCCTCGGTCCAGTCTCTCCATCATCAGTTCTTTATCTCTTCCACCTATCACCCCTTAGACCCTCACCCCCTCTCCTTCCCTTTCTCCTTCGGACCAGTCTCTCCTTCTTCAATCTTTTATCTTTTCCACCTATCACCTCTCAGCCCATCACCCACTCTCCTTTCCTTTCTCCCTCGGTCCAGTCTCTCCTTCTTCAGTCCTTTATCTCTTCCACCTGTCGCCTCTCAGCCCATCACCCCACTCTCCTTTCCTGTCTCCCTCGGTCCAGTCTCTCCTTCTTCAATCTTTTATCTTTTCCACCTATCACCTCTCAGCCCATCACCCACTCTCCTTTCCTTTCTCCCTCGGTCCAGTCTCTCCTTCTTCAGTCCTTTATCTCTTCCAACTGTCGCCTCTCAGCCCATCACCCCACTCTCCTTTCCTTTCTCCCTCGGTCCAGTCTCTCCTTCTTCAGTCCTTTATCTCTTCCGCCAATCACCCCATCACCGCGCTCTCCTTCCCTTGCTCCCTCGGTCCAGTCTCTCCTTCTTCAGTCCTTTATCTCTTCCACCAATCACCTCTCAGCCCATCCCCCCCCCCCTCTCCTTCCCTTTCTCCCTCGGACCAGTATCTCCTTCTTCAGTCCTTTATCTCTTCCAGCATTCACCTCTCAGCCCATCAGCCACTCTCCTTCCCTTTCTCCCTCGGTCCAGTCTCCCCGTTCTCAGTCCTTTATCTCTTCCACCTATCACCTCCCAGCCCATCACCGCGCTCTCCTTCCCTTGCTCCCTCGGTCCAGTCTCCCCTTCTTCAGTCCTTTATCTCTTCCACCTGTCGCCTCTCAGCCCATCACCACACTCTCCTTTCCTTTCTCCCTCGGTCCAGTCTCTCCGTCTTCTGTCCATTATCTCTTCCACCTATCACCTCTAAGCCCCTCAACCCCCTCTCCTTCCCTTTCTCTCTCAGTCCAGTCTCTCCATCATCAGTTCTTTATCTCTTCCACCTATCACACCTCCGCCCATCGCCCCCCTCTCCTTCCCTTCCTGCCTGTCCAGTCTCCCCTTCTTCAGACCTTTATCTTTTCCACCTATCACCTCTCATCCCATCACCCCCTCTCCTTCCCTTTCTCCCTCTGTCCAGTCTCTCCGTCTTCAGTCCTTTATCTCTTCCACCTACCACGTCTCAGCCCATCACCCCCTCTCCTTCCCTTTCTCCCTCAGGCCAGTGTCTCCTTCTTCAGTCCTTTGTCTCTTCCACCAATCACCTCTTAGGCCAGCAACCCCTCTCCTTCCCTTTCTCCCTCGGTGCAGTCTCTCCGTCTTCTGTCCATTATCTCTTCCACCTATCACCTGAAAGCCCCTCAACCCCCTCTCCTTCCCTTTATCTCTCGGTCCAGTCTCTCCATCATCAGTTCTTTATCTCTTCCACCTATCACAACTCCGTCCATCGCCCCCCTCTCCTTCCCTTCCTGCCTCTGTCCACTCCCCTTCTTCAGACCTTTATCTTTTCCACCTATCACCTCTCATCCCATCACCCCCTCTCCTTCCCTTTCTGCCTCGGTCCAGTCTCCCCTTCTTCAGTCCTTTATCTCTTCCACCTGTCGCCTCTCAGCCCATCACCACACTCTCCTTCCCTTTCTCCCTCGGTCCAGTCTCTCCGTCTTCTGTCCATTATCTCTTCCACCTATCACCTCTAAGCCCCTCAACCCCCTCTCCTTCCCTTTCTCTCTCAGTCCAGTCTCTCCATCATCAGTTCTTTATCTCTACCACCTATCACACCTCCGCCCATCGCCCCCCTCTCCTTCCCTTCCTGCCTCTGTCCAGTCTCCCCTTCTTCAGACCTTTATCTTTTCCACCTATCATCTCTCACCCCATCACCCCCTCTCCTTCCCTTTCTCCTTCGGACCAGACTCTCCGTCTTCAGTCCTTTATCTCTTCCACCTGTCGCCTCACAGCCCATCACCACACTCTCCTTTCCTTTCTCCCTCGGTCCAGTCTCTCCTTCTTCAGTTCTTTATCTCTTCCACCTATCACAACTCCGCCCATCGCCCCCCCTCTCCTTCCCTTTCTGCCTCGGTCCAGTCTCTCCTTCTTCAGTCCTTTATCTCTTCCGCCAATCACCTCTCATCCCATCACCGCGCTCTCCTTCCCTTGCTCCCTCGGACCAGTCTCTCCATCTTCAGTTCTTTATCTCTTCCACCTATCACCCCTCAGCCCATCACCCCCTCTCCTTCCCTTGCTCCCTCGGACCAGTCTCTCCATCTTCAGTTCTTTATCTCTTCCACCTATCACCCCTCAGCCCATCACCCCCTTTCTTTCCCTTTCTGCCTCGGTCCAGTCTCCCCTTCCTTCAGTCCATTATCTCTTCCACCTATCATCTTTCAGCCTACCACCCACCTCTCCTTCCCTTTCTCCCTCGGTCCAGTCTCACTATCATTAGTTCTTTATCTCTTCCACCTATCACCTCCCATCCCATCACCCCCCTCTCCTTCCCTTCCTCCCTCGGTCCAGTCTCACCGTCTTCAGTCCTTTATCTCTTCCACCTATCACCTCTCAGCCCATCACTCCCTCTCCTTCCCTTTCTCCCTCAGGCCAGTCTCTCCTTCTTCAGTCCTTTATCTTTTTCACCAATCACCCCTCAGCACATCACCCCCTCTCCTTCCCTTCCTCCCTCTGTCCAGTCTCTCCGTCGTCAGACCTTTGTCTCTTCCACCGATCACCTCTTAGGCCAGCACCCCCCTCTCCTTCCCTTTCTCCCTCGGTTCAGTCTCTCCGTCTTCTGTCCATTATCTCTTCCACCTATCACCTCTAAGCCCCTCAACCCCCTCTCCTTCCCTTTCGTTCTCGGTCCAGTCTCTCCATCATCAGTTCTTTATCTCTTCCACCTATCACAACTCCGCCCATCGCCCCCCTCTCCTTCCCTTCCTGCCTCTGTCCAGTCTCCCCTTCTTCAGACCTTTATCTTTTCCACCTATCACCTCTCATCCCATCACCCCCCTCTCCTTCCCTTTCTCCCTCTGTCCAGTCTCTCCGTCTTCAGTCCTTTATCTCTTCCACCTATCACCTCCCATCCCATCACCCCCCTCTCCTTCCCTTTCTCCCTCGGTCCAGTCTCTTCGTCTTCAGACCTTTATCTCTTCCACCTATCACCTCTCAGCCCATCACCCCCTCTCCTTCCCTTTCTCCGTCAGTCCAGTCTACCCTTCTTCAGTCCTTTATCTCTTCCACCTATCATCTCTCACCCCATCACCCCCTCTCCTTGCCTTTCTCCTTCGGACCAGTCTCTCCGTCTTCAGTCCTTTATCTCTTCCACCTGTTGCCTCTCAGCCCTTCACGACACTCTCCTTTCCTTTCTCCCTCGGTCAAGTCTCTCCTTCTTCAATCTTTTATCTTTTCCACCTATCACCTCTCAGCCCATCACCCACTCTCCTTTCCTTTCTCCCTCGGTCCAGTCTCCCCTTCTTCAGTCCTTTATCTCTTCCGCCAATCACCTCTCATCCCATCACCGCGCTCTCCTTCCCTTGCTCCCTCGGTCCAGTCTCTCCATCTTCAGTTCTTTATCTCTTCCACCTATCACCTCCCATCCCATCACCCCCCTCTCCTTCCATTTCTCCCTCGGTCCAGTCTCACCATCTTCAGTCCTTTATCTCTTCCACCTATCACCTCTCAGCCCATTACCCCCTCTCCTTCCCTTTCTCCCTCAGGCCAGTCTCTCCTTCTTCAGTCCTTTATCTTTTTCACCTATCGCCCCTCAGCACATCACCCCCTCTCCTTCCCTTCCTCCCTCTATCCAGTCTCTCCGTCGTCAGTCCTTTGTCTCTTCCACCGATCACCTCTTAGGCCAGCACCCCCTTCTCCTTCCCTTTCTCCCTCGGTCCAGTCTCTCCGTCTTCTGTCCATTATCTCTTCCACCTATCACCTCTAAGCCCCTCAACCCCTCTCCTTCCCTTTCGTTCTCGGTCCAGTCTCTCCATCATCAGTTCTTTGTCTCTTCCACCTATCACAACTCCGCCCATCGCCCCCCTCTCCTTCCCTTCCTGCCTCTGTCCAGTCTCCCCTTCTTCAGACCTTTATCTTTTCCACCTATCACCTCTCATCCCATCACCCCCCTCTCCTTCCCTTTCTCCCTCTGTCCAGTCTCTCCGTCTTCAGTCCTTTATCTCTTCCACCTGTCACCTCCCATCCCATCACCCCACTCTCCTTCCATATCTCACTTGGTCCAGTCTCTCCGTGTACTGTCCTTTATCTCTTCCACCAATCACCTCTCAGCCCAGCACCCCCTCTCCTTCCCTTTCTCCCTCGGTCCAGTCTCTTCGTCTTCAGACCTTTATCTCTTCCACCTATCACCTCTCAGCCCATCACCCCCTCTCCTTCCCTTTCTCCGTCAGTCCAGTCTACCCTTCTTCAGTCCTTTATCTCTTCCACCTATCATCTCTCACCCCATCACCCCCTCTCCTTCCCTTTCTCCTTCGGACCAGACTCTCCGTCTTCAGTCCTTTATCTCTTCCACCTGTCGCCTCTCAGCCCATCACCACACTCTCCTTTCCTTTCTCCCTCGGTCCAGTCTCTCCTTCTTCAGTCCTTTATCTCTTCCGCCAATCACCTCTCATCCCATCACCGCGCTCTCCTTCCCTTTCTCCCTCGGTCCAGTCTCTCCATCTTCAGTTCTTTATCTCTTCCACCTATCACCCCTCAGCCTACCACCCACCTCTCCTTCCCTTTCTCGCTCGGTCCAGTCTCACCATCATTAGTCCTTTATCTCTTCCACCTATCACCTCCCATCCCATCACCCCCCCTCTCCTTCCCTTTCACCCTCGGTCCAGTCTCACCGTCTTCAGTCCTTTATCTCTTCCACCTACCACGTCTCAGCCCATCACCCCCTCTCCTTCCCTTTCTCTCTCAGGCCAGTCTCTCCTTCTTCAGTCCTTTATCTTTTTCACCTATCGCCCCTCAGCACATCACCCCCTCTCCTTCCCTTCCTCCCTCTATCCAGTCTCTCCGTCGTCAGTCCTTTGTCTCTTCCACCGATCACCTCTTAGGCCAGCACCCCCCTCTCCTTCCCTTTCTCCCTCGGTCCAGTCTTTCCGTCTTCTGTCCATTATCTCTTCCAACTATCACCTCTAAGCCCCTCAACCCCCTCTCCTTCCCTTTCGTTCTCGGTCCAGTCTCTCCATCATCAGTTCTTTATCTCTTCCACCTATCACAACTCCGCCCATCGCCCCCCTCTCCTTCCCTTTCTGCTCGGACCAGTCTCCCCGTCTTCAGTCCTTTATCTCTTCTACCTATCACCTCTGAGCCCATCAGCCCCCTCTCCTTCCCTTTCTCCCTCGGTCCAGTCTCTCCTTCTTCAGTCCTTTATCTTTTCCACCTATCACCTGTCAGACCATCACCCCCTCTCCTTCCCTTTCTCCCTCGGTCCAGTCTCACCGTCTTCAGTCCTTTATCTCTTCCACCAATCACCTATCAGCCCAGCACCCACCTCTCCTTCCCATTCTCCCTCGGTGCAGTCTCTCCGTCTTCAGTCCTTTATATCTTCCACCTATCATCTGTCAACCCATCACCCCCTCTCCTTCCCTTTCTCCTTCGGACCAGTCTCTCCGTCTTCAGTCCTTTATCTCTTCCACCTATCACCTCTCATCCCATCACCCCCTCTCCTTCCCTTCCTCCCTCTGTCCAGTCTCTCCGTCGTCAGTCCTTTGTCTCTTCCACCGATCACCTCTTAGCCCCTCAACCCCCTCTGCTTCCCTTTCTCTCTCGGTCCAGTCTCTCCATCATCAGTTCTTTATCTCTTCCACCTATCACACCTCCGCCCATCGCCCCGCTCTCCTTCCCTTCCTGCCTCTGTCCAGTCTCCCCTTCTTCAGTCCTTTATCTCTTCCGCCAATCACCTCTCATCCCATCACCGCGCTCTGCTTCCCTTGCTCCCTCGGTCCAGTCTCTCCTTCTTCAGTCCTTTATTTCTTCCACCTATCACCTCCCATGCCATCACCCAACTCTCCTTCCATATCTCACTTGGTCCAGTCTCTCTGTCTTCAGTCCTTTATCTCTTCCACCAATTACCCCTCCGCCCTTCACCCCCTCTCCTTCCCCTTCTCCCTCGGTCCAGTCTCCCCATCTTCAGTCCTTTATCTCTTCCGCCAATCACCTATCAGCCCAGCACCCACTCTCCTTCCCTTTCTCCCTCGGTCCAGTCTCTCCGTCGTCAGTCCTTTGTCTCTTCCACCTATCACCTCTCAGCCCATCACGACCCTCTCCCTCCATTTCTCCCTCGGTCCAGTCTCTCCTTCTTCAGTCCTTTATCTCTTCCACCTATCACCTCTCAGCCCAGCACCCCCTCTCCTTCCCTTTCTCCCTCGGTCCAGTCTCTCCATCGTCAGTCCTTTATCTCTTCCACCTATCACCTCAGCCCATCAACCTTCTCGCATTCCCTTTCTCCCTCGGTCCAGTCTCTCCATCATCAGTTCTTTATCTCTTCCACCTATCACCCCTTAGACCCTCACCCCCTCTCCTTCCCTTTCTCCTTCGGACCAGTCTCTCCTTCTTCAATCTTTTATCTTTTCCACCTATCACCTCTCAGCCCATCACCCACTCTCCTTTCCTTTCTCCCTCGGTCCAGTCTCTCCTTCTTCAGTCCTTTATCTCTTCCACCTGTCGCCTCTCAGCCCATCACCCCACTCTCCTTTCCTGTCTCCCTCGGTCCAGTCTCTCCTTCTTCAATCTTTTATCTTTTCCACCTATCACCTCTCAGCCCATCACCCACTCTCCTTTCCTTTCTCCCTCGGTCCAGTCTCTCCTTCTTCAGTCCTTTATCTCTTCCAACTGTCGCCTCTCAGCCCATCACCCCACTCTCCTTTCCTTTCTCCCTCGGTCCAGTCTCTCCTTCTTCAGTCCTTTATCTCTTCCGCCAATCACCCCATCACCGCGCTCTCCTTCCCTTGCTCCCTCGGTCCAGTCTCTCCTTCTTCAGTCCTTTATCTCTTCCACCAATCACCTCTCAGCCCATCCCCCCCCCCTCTCCTTCCCTTTCTCCCTCGGACCAGTATCTCCTTCTTCAGTCCTTTATCTCTTCCAGCATTCACCTCTCAGCCCATCAGCCACTCTCCTTCCCTTTCTCCCTCGGTCCAGTCTCCCCGTTCTCAGTCCTTTATCTCTTCCACCTATCACCTCCCAGCCCATCACCGCGCTCTCCTTCCCTTGCTCCCTCGGTCCAGTCTCCCCTTCTTCAGTCCTTTATCTCTTCCACCTGTCGCCTCTCAGCCCATCACCACACTCTCCTTTCCTTTCTCCCTCGGTCCAGTCTCTCCGTCTTCTGTCCATTATCTCTTCCACCTATCACCTCTAAGCCCCTCAACCCCCTCTCCTTCCCTTTCTCTCTCAGTCCAGTCTCTCCATCATCAGTTCTTTATCTCTTCCACCTATCACACCTCCGCCCATCGCCCCCCTCTCCTTCCCTTCCTGCCTGTCCAGTCTCCCCTTCTTCAGACCTTTATCTTTTCCACCTATCACCTCTCATCCCATCACCCCCTCTCCTTCCCTTTCTCCCTCTGTCCAGTCTCTCCGTCTTCAGTCCTTTATCTCTTCCACCTACCACGTCTCAGCCCATCACCCCCTCTCCTTCCCTTTCTCCCTCAGGCCAGTGTCTCCTTCTTCAGTCCTTTGTCTCTTCCACCAATCACCTCTTAGGCCAGCAACCCCTCTCCTTCCCTTTCTCCCTCGGTGCAGTCTCTCCGTCTTCTGTCCATTATCTCTTCCACCTATCACCTGAAAGCCCCTCAACCCCCTCTCCTTCCCTTTATCTCTCGGTCCAGTCTCTCCATCATCAGTTCTTTATCTCTTCCACCTATCACAACTCCGTCCATCGCCCCCCTCTCCTTCCCTTCCTGCCTCTGTCCACTCCCCTTCTTCAGACCTTTATCTTTTCCACCTATCACCTCTCATCCCATCACCCCCTCTCCTTCCCTTTCTCCCTCTGTCCAGTCTCTCCGTCTTCAGTCCTTTATCTCTTCCACCTATCACCTCTCAGCCCATCACCCCCCTCTCCTTCCCTTTCTGCCTCGGTCCAGTCTCCCCTTCTTCAGTCCTTTATCTCTTCCACCTGTCGCCTCTCAGCCCATCACCACACTCTCCTTCCCTTTCTCCCTCGGTCCAGTCTCTCCGTCTTCTGTCCATTATCTCTTCCACCTATCACCTCTAAGCCCCTCAACCCCCTCTCCTTCCCTTTCTCTCTCAGTCCAGTCTCTCCATCATCAGTTCTTTATCTCTACCACCTATCACACCTCCGCCCATCGCCCCCCTCTCCTTCCCTTCCTGCCTCTGTCCAGTCTCCCCTTCTTCAGACCTTTATCTTTTCCACCTATCATCTCTCACCCCATCACCCCCTCTCCTTCCCTTTCTCCTTCGGACCAGACTCTCCGTCTTCAGTCCTTTATCTCTTCCACCTGTCGCCTCACAGCCCATCACCACACTCTCCTTTCCTTTCTCCCTCGGTCCAGTCTCTCCTTCTTCAGTTCTTTATCTCTTCCACCTATCACAACTCCGCCCATCGCCCCCCCTCTCCTTCCCTTTCTGCCTCGGTCCAGTCTCTCCTTCTTCAGTCCTTTATCTCTTCCGCCAATCACCTCTCATCCCATCACCGCGCTCTCCTTCCCTTGCTCCCTCGGACCAGTCTCTCCATCTTCAGTTCTTTATCTCTTCCACCTATCACCCCTCAGCCCATCACCCCCTCTCCTTCCCTTGCTCCCTCGGACCAGTCTCTCCATCTTCAGTTCTTTATCTCTTCCACCTATCACCCCTCAGCCCATCACCCCTTTCTTTCCCTTTCTGCCTCGGTCCAGTCTCCCCTTCCTTCAGTCCATTATCTCTTCACCTATCATCTTTCAGCCTACCACCCACCTCTCCTTCCCTTTCTCCCTCGGTCCAGTCTCACTATCATTAGTTCTTTATCTCTTCCACCTATCACCTCCCATCCCATCACCCCCCTCTCCTTCCCTCCTCCCTCGGTCCAGTCTCACCGTCTTCAGTCCTTTATCTCTTCCACCTATCACCTCTCAGCCCATCACTCCCTCTCCTTCCCTTTCTCCCTCAGGCCAGTCTCTCCTTCTTCAGTCCTTTATCTTTTTCACCAATCACCCCTCAGCACATCACCCCCTCTCCTTCCCTTCCTCCCTCTGTCCAGTCTCTCCGTCGTCAGACCTTTGTCTCTTCCACCGATCACCTCTTAGGCCAGCACCCCCCTCTCCTTCCCTTTCTCCCTCGGTTCAGTCTCTCCGTCTTCTGTCCATTATCTCTTCCACCTATCACCTCTAAGCCCCTCAACCCCCTCTCCTTCCCTTTCGTTCTCGGTCCAGTCTCTCCATCATCAGTTCTTTATCTCTTCCACCTATCACAACTCCGCCCATCGCCCCCCTCTCCTTCCCTTCCTGCCTCTGTCCAGTCTCCCCTTCTTCAGACCTTTATCTTTTCCACCTATCACCTCTCATCCCATCACCCCCCTCTCCTTCCCTTTCTCCCTCTGTCCAGTCTCTCCGTCTTCAGTCCTTTATCTCTTCCACCTATCACCTCCCATCCCATCACCCCCCTCTCCTTCCCTTTCTCCCTCGGTCCAGTCTCTTCGTCTTCAGACCTTTATCTCTTCCACCTATCACCTCTCAGCCCATCACCCCCTCTCCTTCCCTTTCTCCGTCAGTCCAGTCTACCCTTCTTCAGTCCTTTATCTCTTCCACCTATCATCTCTCACCCCATCACCCCCTCTCCTTGCCTTTCTCCTTCGGACCAGTCTCTCCGTCTTCAGTCCTTTATCTCTTCCACCTGTTGCCTCTCAGCCCTTCACGACACTCTCCTTTCCTTTCTCCCTCGGTCAAGTCTCTCCTTCTTCAATCTTTTATCTTTTCCACCTATCACCTCTCAGCCCATCACCCACTCTCCTTTCCTTTCTCCCTCGGTCCAGTCTCCCCTTCTTCAGTCCTTTATCTCTTCCGCCAATCACCTCTCATCCCATCACCGCGCTCTCCTTCCCTTGCTCCCTCGGTCCAGTCTCTCCATCTTCAGTTCTTTATCTCTTCCACCTATCACCTCCCATCCCATCACCCCCCTCTCCTTCCATTTCTCCCTCGGTCCAGTCTCACCATCTTCAGTCCTTTATCTCTTCCACCTATCACCTCTCAGCCCATTACCCCTCTCCTTCCCTTTCTCCCTCAGGCCAGTCTCTCCTTCTTCAGTCCTTTATCTTTTTCACCTATCGCCCCTCAGCACATCACCCCCTCTCCTTCCCTTCCTCCCTCTATCCAGTCTCTCCGTCGTCAGTCCTTTGTCTCTTCCACCGATCACCTCTTAGGCCAGCACCCCCTTCTCCTTCCCTTTCTCCCTCGGTCCAGTCTCTCCGTCTTCTGTCCATTATCTCTTCCACCTATCACCTCTAAGCCCCTCAACCCCTCTCCTTCCCTTTCGTTCTCGGTCCAGTCTCTCCATCATCAGTTCTTTGTCTCTTCCACCTATCACAACTCCGCCCATCGCCCCCCTCTCCTTCCCTTCCTGCCTCTGTCCAGTCTCCCCTTCTTCAGACCTTTATCTTTTCCACCTATCACCTCTCATCCCATCACCCCCCTCTCCTTCCCTTTCTCCCTCTGTCCAGTCTCTCCGTCTTCAGTCCTTTATCTCTTCCACCTGTCACCTCCCATCCCATCACCCCACTCTCCTTCCATATCTCACTTGGTCCAGTCTCTCCGTGTGTACTGTCCTTTATCTCTTCCACCAATCACCTCTCAGCCCAGCACCCCCTCTCCTTCCCTTTCTCCCTCGGTCCAGTCTCTTCGTCTTCAGACCTTTATCTCTTCCACCTATCACCTCTCAGCCCATCACCCCCTCTCCTTCCCTTTCTCCGTCAGTCCAGTCTACCCTTCTTCAGTCCTTTATCTCTTCCACCTATCATCTCTCACCCCATCACCCCCTCTCCTTCCCTTTCTCCTTCGGACCAGACTCTCCGTCTTCAGTCCTTTATCTCTTCCACCTGTCGCCTCTCAGCCCATCACCACACTCTCCTTTCCTTTCTCCCTCGGTCCAGTCTCTCCTTCTTCAGTCCTTTATCTCTTCCGCCAATCACCTCTCATCCCATCACCGCGCTCTCCTTCCCTTTCTCCCTCGGTCCAGTCTCTCCATCTTCAGTTCTTTATCTCTTCCACCTATCACCCCTCAGCCTACCACCCACCTCTCCTTCCCTTTCTCGCTCGGTCCAGTCTCACCATCATTAGTCCTTTATCTCTTCCACCTATCACCTCCCATCCCATCACCCCCCCTCTCCTTCCCTTTCACCCTCGGTCCAGTCTCACCGTCTTCAGTCCTTTATCTCTTCCACCTACCACGTCTCAGCCCATCACCCCCTCTCCTTCCCTTTCTCTCTCAGGCCAGTCTCTCCTTCTTCAGTCCTTTATCTTTTTCACCTATCGCCCCTCAGCACATCACCCCCTCTCCTTCCCTTCCTCCCTCTATCCAGTCTCTCCGTCGTCAGTCCTTTGTCTCTTCCACCGATCACCTCTTAGGCCAGCACCCCCCTCTCCTTCCCTTTCTCCCTCGGTCCAGTCTTTCCGTCTTCTGTCCATTATCTCTTCCAACTATCACCTCTAAGCCCCTCAACCCCCTCTCCTTCCCTTTCGTTCTCGGTCCAGTCTCTCCATCATCAGTTCTTTATCTCTTCCACCTATCACAACTCCGCCCATCGCCCCCCTCTCCTTCCCTTTCTGCTCGGACCAGTCTCCCCGTCTTCAGTCCTTTATCTCTTCTACCTATCACCTCTGAGCCCATCAGCCCCCTCTCCTTCCCTTTCTCCCTCGGTCCAGTCTCTCCTTCTTCAGTCCTTTATCTTTTCCACCTATCACCTGTCAGACCATCACCCCCTCTCCTTCCCTTTCTCCCTCGGTCCAGTCTCACCGTCTTCAGTCCTTTATCTCTTCCACCAATCACCTATCAGCCCAGCACCCACCTCTCCTTCCCATTCTCCCTCGGTGCAGTCTCTCCGTCTTCAGTCCTTTATATCTTCCACCTATCATCTGTCAACCCATCACCCCCTCTCCTTCCCTTTCTCCTTCGGACCAGTCTCTCCGTCTTCAGTCCTTTATCTCTTCCACCTATCACCTCTCATCCCATCACCCCCTCTCCTTCCCTTCCTCCCTCTGTCCAGTCTCTCCGTCGTCAGTCCTTTGTCTCTTCCACCGATCACCTCTTAGCCCCTCAACCCCCTCTGCTTCCCTTTCTCTCTCGGTCCAGTCTCTCCATCATCAGTTCTTTATCTCTTCCACCTATCACACCTCCGCCCATCGCCCCGCTCTCCTTCCCTTCCTGCCTCTGTCCAGTCTCCCCTTCTTCAGTCCTTTATCTCTTCCGCCAATCACCTCTCATCCCATCACCGCGCTCTGCTTCCCTTGCTCCCTCGGTCCAGTCTCTCCTTCTTCAGTCCTTTATTTCTTCCACCTATCACCTCCCATGCCATCACCCAACTCTCCTTCCATATCTCACTTGGTCCAGTCTCTCTGTCTTCAGTCCTTTATCTCTTCCACCAATTACCCCTCCGCCCTTCACCCCCTCTCCTTCCCCTTCTCCCTCGGTCCAGTCTCCCCATCTTCAGTCCTTTATCTCTTCCGCCAATCACCTCTCATCCCATCACCCACTCTCCTTCCCTTGCTCCCTCGGTCCAGTCTCTCCTTCTTCCGTCCTTTCCACCTATCACCTCCCATCCCATCACCCCACTCTCCTTCCATATCTCACTTGGTCCAGTCTCCCCGTCTTCAGTCCTTTATCTCTTCTACCTATCACCTCCCATCCCATCACCCCACTCTCCTTCCCTTCCTCCCTCTGTCCAGTCTCTCCGTCGTCAGTCCTTTGTCTCTTCCACCGATAACCTCTAAGCCCCTCAACCCCCGCTCCTTCCCTTTCTCTCTCGGTCCAGTCTCTCCATCATCAGTTCTTCATCTCTTCCACCAATCTCACCTCCGCCCATCGCCCCCCTCTCCTTCCCTTCCTCCCTCTGTCCAGTCTCCCCGTCTTCAGTCCTTTATCTCTTCTACCTATCACCTCTCAGCCCATCAGCCCCCTCTCCTTCCCTTTCTCCCTCGGACCAGTCTCTCCGTCGTCAGTCCTTTACCTCTTCCGCCAATCACCTATCAGCCCAGCACCCACCTCTCCTTCCCTTTCTCCCTCGGTCCAGTCTCTCCGTCGTCAGTCCTTTGTCTCTTCCACCTATCACCTCTCAGCCCATCACGACCCTCTCCCTCCATTTCTCCCTCGGTCCAGTCTCTCCTTCTTCAGTCCTTTATCTCTTCCACCTATCACCTCTCAGCCCAGCACCCCCTCTCCTTCCCTTTCTCCCTCGGTCCAGTCTCTCCATCGTCAGTCCTTTATCTCTTCCACCTATCACCTCAGCCCATCAACCTTCTCGCATTCCCTTTCTCCCTCGGTCCAGTCTCTCCATCATCAGTTCTTTATCTCTTCCACCTATCACCCCTTAGACCCTCACCCCCTCTCCTTCCCTTTCTCCTTCGGACCAGTCTCTCCTGCTTCAATCTTTTATCTTTTCCACCTATCACCTCTCAGCCCATCACCCACTCTCCTTTCCTTTCTCCCTCGGTCCAGTCTCTCCTTCTTCAGTCCTTTATCTCTTCCACCTGTCGCCTCTCAGCCCATCACCCCACTCTCCTTTCCTGTCTCCCTCGGTCCAGTCTCTCCTTCTTCAATCTTTTATCTTTTCCACCTATCACCTCTCAGCCCATCACCCACTCTCCTTTCCTTTCTCCCTCGGTCCAGTCTCTCCTTCTTCAGTCCTTTATCTCTTCCAACTGTCGCCTCTCAGCCCATCACCCCACTCTCCTTTCCTTTCTCCCTCGGTCCAGTCTCTCCTTCTTCAGTCCTTTATCTCTTCCGCCAATCACCCCATCACCGCGCTCTCCTTCCCTTGCTCCCTCGGTCCAGTCTCTCCTTCTTCAGTCCTTTATCTCTTCCACCAATCACCTCTCAGCCCATCCCCCCCCCCTCTCCTTCCCTTTCTCCCTCGGACCAGTATCTCCTTCTTCAGTCCTTTATCTCTTCCAGCATTCACCTCTCAGCCCATCAGCCACTCTCCTTCCCTTTCTCCCTCGGTCCAGTCTCCCCGTTCTCAGTCCTTTATCTCTTCCACCTATCACCTCCCAGCCCATCACCGCGCTCTCCTTCCCTTGCTCCCTCGGTCCAGTCTCCCCTTCTTCAGTCCTTTATCTCTTCCACCTGTCGCCTCTCAGCCCATCACCACACTCTCCTTTCCTTTCTCCCTCGGTCCAGTCTCTCCGTCTTCTGTCCATTATCTCTTCCACCTATCACCTCTAAGCCCCTCAACCCCCTCTCCTTCCCTTTCTCTCTCAGTCCAGTCTCTCCATCATCAGTTCTTTATCTCTTCCACCTATCACACCTCCGCCCATCGCCCCCCTCTCCTTCCCTTCCTGCCTGTCCAGTCTCCCCTTCTTCAGACCTTTATCTTTTCCACCTATCACCTCTCATCCCATCACCCCCTCTCCTTCCCTTTCTCCCTCTGTCCAGTCTCTCCGTCTTCAGTCCTTTATCTCTTCCACCTACCACGTCTCAGCCCATCACCCCCTCTCCTTCCCTTTCTCCCTCAGGCCAGTGTCTCCTTCTTCAGTCCTTTGTCTCTTCCACCAATCACCTCTTAGGCCAGCAACCCCTCTCCTTCCCTTTCTCCCTCGGTGCAGTCTCTCCGTCTTCTGTCCATTATCTCTTCCACCTATCACCTGAAAGCCCCTCAACCCCCCCCCCTCTCCTTCCCTTTATCTCTCGGTCCAGTCTCTCCATCATCAGTTCTTTATCTCTTCCACCTATCACAACTCCGTCCATCGCCCCCCTCTCCTTCCTTCCTGCCTCTGTCCACTCCCCTTCTTCAGACCTTTATCTTTTCCACCTATCACCTCTCATCCCATCACCCCCTCTCCTTCCCTTTCTCCCTCTGTCCAGTCTCTCCGTCTTCAGTCCTTTATCTCTTCCACCTATCACCTCTCAGCCCATCACCCCCCTCTCCTTCCCTTTCTGCCTCGGTCCAGTCTCCCCTTCTTCAGTCCTTTATCTCTTCCACCTGTCGCCTCTCAGCCCATCACCACACTCTCCTTCCCTTTCTCCCTCGGTCCAGTCTCTCCGTCTTCTGTCCATTATCTCTTCCACCTATCACCTCTAAGCCCCTCAACCCCCTCTCCTTCCCTTTCTCTCTCAGTCCAGTCTCTCCATCATCAGTTCTTTATCTCTACCACCTATCACACCTCCGCCCATCGCCCCCCTCTCCTTCCCTTCCTGCCTCTGTCCAGTCTCCCCTTCTTCAGACCTTTATCTTTTCCACCTATCATCTCTCACCCCATCACCCCCTCTCCTTCCCTTTCTCCTTCGGACCAGACTCTCCGTCTTCAGTCCTTTATCCCTTCCACCTGTCGCCTCACAGCCCATCACCACACTCTCCTTTCCTTTCTCCCTCGGTCCAGTCTCTCCTTCTTCAGTTCTTTATCTCTTCCACCTATCACAACTCCGCCCATCGCCCCCCCTCTCCTTCCCTTTCTGCCTCGGTCCAGTCTCTCCTTCTTCAGTCCTTTATCTCTTCCGCCAATCACCTCTCATCCCATCACCGCGCTCTCCTTCCCTTGCTCCCTCGGACCAGTCTCTCCATCTTCAGTTCTTTATCTCTTCCACCTATCACCCCTCAGCCCATCACCCCCTTTCTTTCCCTTTCTGCCTCGGTCCAGTCTCCCCTTCCTTCAGTCCATTATCTCTTCCACCTATCATCTTTCAGCCTACCACCCACCTCTCCTTCCCTTTCTCCCTCGGTCCAGTCTCACTATCATTAGTTCTTTATCTCTTCCACCTATCACCTCCCATCCCATCACCCCCCTCTCCTTCCCTTCCTCCCTCGGTCCAGTCTCACCGTCTTCAGTCCTTTATCTCTTCCACCTATCACCTCTCAGCCCATCACTCCCTCTCCTTCCCTTTCTCCCTCAGGCCAGTCTCTCCTTCTTCAGTCCTTTATCTTTTTCACCAATCACCCCTCAGCACATCACCCCCTCTCCTTCCCTTCCTCCCTCTGTCCAGTCTCTCCGTCGTCAGACCTTTGTCTCTTCCACCGATCACCTCTTAGGCCAGCACCCCCCTCTCCTTCCCTTTCTCCCTCGGTTCAGTCTCTCCGTCTTCTGTCCATTATCTCTTCCACCTATCACCTCTAAGCCCCTCAACCCCCTCTCCTTCCCTTTCGTTCTCGGTCCAGTCTCTCCATCATCAGTTCTTTATCTCTTCCACCTATCACAACTCCGCCCATCGCCCCCCTCTCCTTCCCTTCCTGCCTCTGTCCAGTCTCCCCTTCTTCAGACCTTTATCTTTTCCACCTATCACCTCTCATCCCATCACCCCCCTCTCCTTCCCTTTCTCCCTCTGTCCAGTCTCTCCGTCTTCAGTCCTTTATCTCTTCCACCTATCACCTCCCATCCCATCACCCCCCTCTCCTTCCCTTTCTCCCTCGGTCCAGTCTCTTCGTCTTCAGACCTTTATCTCTTCCACCTATCACCTCTCAGCCCATCACCCCCCTCTCCTTCCCTTTCTCCGTCAGTCCAGTCTACCCTTCTTCAGTCCTTTATCTCTTCCACCTATCATCTCTCACCCCATCACCCCCTCTCCTTGCCTTTCTCCTTCGGACCAGTCCTCTCCGTCTTCAGTCCTTTATCTCTTCCACCTGTTGCCTCTCAGCCCTTCACGACACTCTCCTTTCCTTTCTCCCTCGGTCAAGTCTCTCCTTCTTCAATCTTTTATCTTTTCCACCTATCACCTCTCAGCCCATCACCCACTCTCCTTTCCTTTCTCCCTCGGTCCAGTCTGTCCTTCTTCAGTCCTTTATCTCTTCCGCCAATCACCTCTCATCCCATCACCGCGCTCTCCTTCCCTTGCTCCCTCGGTCCAGTCTCTCCATCTTCAGTTCTTTATCTCTTCCACCTATCACCTCCCATCCCATCACCCCCCTCTCCTTCCATTTCTCCCTCGGTCCAGTCTCACCATCTTCAGTCCTTTATCTCTTCCACCTATCACCTCTCAGCCCATTACCCCCTCTCCTTCCCTTTCTCCCTCAGGCCAGTCTCTCCTTCTTCAGTCCTTTATCTTTTTCACCTATCGCCCCTCAGCACATCACCCCCTCTCCTTCCCTTCCTCCCTCTATCCAGTCTCTCCGTCGTCAGTCCTTTGTCTCTTCCACCGATCACCTCTTAGGCCAGCACCCCCTTCTCCTTCCCTTTCTCCCTCGGTCCAGTCTCTCCGTCTTCTGTCCATTATCTCTTCACCTATCACCTCTAAGCCCCTCAACCCCTCTCCTTCCCTTTCGTT